>NC_084984.1:15308745-15320288 GCF_963691925.1 Scomber scombrus
GTTGGGGGGTGAACATGGGCTCTGTGATTTACTGTCTTTTTTTCTTTTTTTGACGCTGAATCCATCAAAACTGCTTCAGGGATACAACTAATGATTCTTGTCATCGTCGAGTAATCGCTCAATTCTTTAGACAGATAGTCGATGAAAATGCTCATCACACTTTGTCTGATCAACAGCCTCAAACACCCAAAATATTCAGTTTATAATCATATAACATGAAGAAAAGCAGCAAATATTCAAGATATTTTTGCTAAAGATGAATTGATTAGTCACCAAATTGTTTTGGCTCTAATCAACTAATCACATATGAATCCTCTCTGATCTCAAATCATAGCCAACTAATATATATGAGAATTAAGCTTAACTGATGTTCAGTAGATCAACTAATTGATCAGTTGTTTAAGCGCTAATCTGTTTATCAAATCTGAATAATTGCGCATTATTAATGAATAAATTTAGTTTAAGCTAAATTAGTTTATCTTTCAGCAACAAAAAGCAACAAAACTCGTAAATCAGTTCATATTTAAGACATAAAATGCAATGATTTACAGTGTTTTGATGTATTTTGTGTTGATCAGTTAAATCAATTAATCAGCTAAACATTTCAAAATGAATCTGCTTAACAAATCCAAATACTTTCACGTTCTGATTTAAATACATTTAATTTAAGCTCAACAATGTTCAGCAACTAAAGTCATAAAAAAGTTCATATTCAAGACCTACAACTCAAATATTGTGTTATTAAGAAATATCTTCTGTTGATCAACTAATCAATTAATCAACTACTCTGAATCGGAATCTGAATCCTTTAAAATCTTTTATTCAATCTTCAATGTGATAAATAACTTAATATTTAAGACCTAAAACTCAAAGATTGACATTGTTTCAATACATTTTCTGTTGATCAGCTGACTGATTAATCAAGTAACAAAAATTTGTTTATCAAATCTGAATACTTTCAACCTCTCTACTGAATATATTTAAACTACAAACCGCTTTAGGCAACAAACAGTTCATATTTCAGACCTTCAACTCAAACATTTCCTTATTGAAAAAGATATTTTCTGTTGATCAACTAATCAATTAAGCGACTAATCTTTAAAAAACGAATCTGCTTTTAAATTCTTCTAACTTTTAACAACTGAAAGCAACAAAGGGCATAAATAAGTTCATATTCTAGTCCTAAAACTTTGGCATTGTTTTGATCAATTTTATATTGATCAGCTGATTGATTAATCAACTAAATATTTCCAAATGTAACCCTCCTGTTGTCCTCTGGTCAAGGAAGGAAGGAAGAAAGGAAGAAAGGAAGGAAGGAAGGAAAGAAGGAAAGGAGTAAGGTTGGCGGAAGGAAGGAAGGAAGGAAGGAAGAAAGGAAAGAAGGAAGGAAGGAAAGGAGTAAGGATGGAGGTAGGAAGGAAGGAAGGAAGGAAAGGAGGAAGGAAGGAAGGAAAGTAGTAAGGATGGAGGGAGGAAGGAAGGAAGGAAAGGAGTAAGGATGGATGAAAGAAGGAAGGAAGGAAGGGAGGAAGGAAGGAAGGGAGGAAGGAGGGAGGGAGGGAGGGAGGGAGGGAGGAAGGAAAGGAGGAAGGAAGAAAGGAAGGAAGGAAGGAAGGAAGGAAGGAAGGAAGGAAGGAAGGAAAGGAGTAAGGAGGGAGGAAGAAGGAAGAAAGGAAGGAAGGAAGGAGGGAGGGAGGGAGGGAGGGAGGAAAGAAGGAACAGTCAAAAGAGATGGGGTCAATTTGACCCGGGAGGACAACAGGAGGGTTAAAGGTTTAGTACGTTAAAACCTTTTTAAACTCTTTATTTAAGAAAAGCAGCAAACATTCACATTTAAGGAACTTGAACCATCTAATTATTGGCATTTCTGCTTGAAAAGTAAAACAAATGATTCTCAATTATTTAAATGTGCTGTTTCATTTTCTGTCAATCAACTAATTGATTAATCAGCTAATTATTTGAGCCTATATCAGATGTATGACATAATTGCTGTGTGGCTGAATCGCTTATAGATAAAATATCACAGTTACAGAGGTTTGTTTCAGTCCGAGCTGAACTAATCCAGGTTTTTGGATCTGGATCCTGCCCTCTTGACTCCCACCTGCCGCTGTGCAGATAACCTCATGTCGAGGCTCCGTTGCACACCGGGAATGTCAGTGAGTGTCATGCTTCTACTCACCGCGGTCCCCTCTTAATGTATGCGTGTGTTCGAGTGCTCGTGAGAGGGCCGGGGCTCCCGACAGGGGATGCGAGTGTTTCATTGCATAACAAATACTGAGGTGAGATAAAATTAGCTCAGAGAAATGACAGAGGTGGTTATTTCTGTTTTTTCTCTGTTGGGTTTGATGAGCAAATGTGGCCCGAAAAACTCCCAACGCACACACACCACACACACACACACACACACACACACACACACACACACACACCACACACACTTACTTATCCTTGAAAATGCTGTTTTTCTTCCTCTAATTCTTGTCATTGATGCCACTCACATTGCTGAAATTAGTGAGTAAAGAAGCCTGTAGACAAGTGTCTGTTTCAAAGTGAATACATCAGGACGTTTTGAAGGTGATTTTCAATGCTTTTCTAAATATGTACAATCCTATGAAAACAAACGTAGACCTCTGTTGATGGCCAAAAGCTATTAAAAACATATCAGTGAGTCACGGGTACGAACTTCAGAGGCCAACGAGCATGAGTGGGAACATAGTTTGTCTTTTCAACTTGTATGAAGTTTGTGTTAAAGAATAAAGTGTTCTGTATCTAGTTGCTGGAACTGTATATTTCCTGTGTTTTGCTGTCAATGGCTGCACAATACCAGTACCATCCCAAATACCATTAAAGTAATACTGATACCAACTGAGTACTTCATTAGATACCCATCATGTAAATAGAAGCATTAAATTGCGACTTCACCACCACAGACGGGTTGTAGCTGCTGTGGCAGTGGGCCAATCACATGTTGCATTAAATCAAAGAACGCTTGCATTGATTGGCTGTGAGCAAGTCCATACAAATAGTCATATTTTCTAGCTCTGGGTGCAAAAAGGATCGATTGCAGGTATCGTTTGATAGGACGTTTCCATACTTGGTATCCATTTATTTCAGTCGATTCCTTAAAGTTATCGAAAGTGCAAAGTCAAGAAGTTGTGATCTGTAGCACAACAAGCTGTAAACAGAACTGCATTCCTGCACATGCTCAGTAGCGATCTGCCTCACACAGAACTTCTCTCCAGAGACTGAAAACATGATCACTGTTATTAGTCTTTAAAGTTGTTTCTAAACAAATTCAACACTTTTAGACATTGATTCTCCAGTTATAAACATCTATTCTCTAGTTATAGACATCTGTTCTCCAGTTATAGACATTGACTCTCCACTTCTAAACATCTATTCTCCAGTTATAAACATCTATTCTCTAGTTATAGACATCTGTTCTCCAGTTATAGACATTGACTCTCCACTTCTAGACATCTATTCTCCAGTTATAGACATCTATTCTCCAGTTATAGACATCTGTTCTCCACTTATAGACATCTATTCTCCACTTATAGACATCTGTTCTCCACTTATATACATCTATTCTCCACTTATAGACATCTGTTCTCCACTTATAAACATCTATTCTCCACTTATAGACATCTATTCTCCAGTTATAGACATCTGTTTTCCAGTTATAGACATCTGTTCTCCAGTTATAGACATCTATTCTCCAGTTATAGACATCTATTCTCCAGTAATAGACATCTATTCTCCAGTTATAGACATCTATTCTCCACTTATAGACATCTGTTCTCCAGTTATAAACATCTGTTCTCCAGTTATAGACATCTGTTCTCAAGTTATAGACATCTGTTCTCCAGTTATAGACATATATTCTCCACTTATAGACATCTATTCTCCAGTTATAGACATCTGTTCTCCAGTTATAGACATCTATTCTCCAGTTATAGACATCCATTCTCCAGTTATAGACATCTATTCTCCAGTTATAGACATCTATTCTCCAGTAATAGACGTCTATTCTCCAGTTATAGACATCTATTCTCCACTTATAGACATCTGTTCTCCACTTATAGACATCTATTCTCCACTTATAGACATCTGTTCTCCACTTATAGACATCTGTTCTCCAGTTATAGACATCTGTTCTCCAGTTATAGACATCTATTCCCCAGTTATAGGCATCTATTCTCCAGTAATAGACATCTATTCTCCAGTTATAGACATCTATTCTCCACTTATAGACATCTGTTCTCCAGTTATAAACATCTGTTCTCCAGTTATATACATCTATTCTCCAGTTATAGACATCTGTTCTCCACTTATAGACATCTATTCTCCACTTATAGACATCTGTTCTCCACTTATATACATCTATTCTCCACTTATAGACATCTGTTCTCCACTTATAAACATCTATTCTCCACTTATAGACATCTATTCTCCAGTTATAGACATCTGTTTTCCAGTTATAGACATCTGTTCTCCAGTTATAGACATCTATTCTCCAGTTATAGACATCTATTCTCCAGTAATAGACATCTATTCTCCAGTTATAGACATCTATTCTCCACTTATAGACATCTGTTCTCCAGTTATAAACATCTTTTCTCCAGTTATAGACATCTGTTCTCAAGTTATAGACATCTGTTCTCCAGTTATAGACATATATTCTCCACTTATAGGCATCTATTCTCCAGTTATAGACATCTGTTCTCCAGTTATAGACATCCATTCTCCAGTTATAGACATCTATTCTCCAGTTATAGACATCTATTCTCCAGTAATAGACGTCTATTCTCCAGTTATAGACATCTATTCTCCACTTATAGACATCTGTTCTCCACTTATAGACATCTATTCTCCACTTATAGACATCTGTTCTCCACTTATAGACATCTGTTCTCCAGTTATAGACATCTGTTCTCCAGTTATAGACATCTATTCCCCAGTTATAGGCATCTATTTTCCAGTAATAGACATCTATTCTCCAGTTATAGACATCTATTCTCCACTTATAGACATCTGTTCTCCAGTTATAAACATCTGTTCTCCAGTTATATACATCTATTCTCCAGTTATAGACATCTATTCTCCACTTATAGACATCTGTTCTCCACTTATAGACATTGATTATCCAGTTATATACATCTATTCTCCAGTTATAGACATTTATTCTCCAATTTTAAACATCTATTCTCCAGTTATAAACATCTATTCTCCAGTTATAAACATCTATTCTCGAGTTATAGACATCTATTCTCGAGTTATAGACATCTATTCTCCAGTTATACACAGGCATATACAGCCTAAAAACTTGTTGACATTGTGAGATAAATATCTCCATGTCCTTGTCAGCCATTGATGACACGCCTACAGCGATTAGCGAGAAGTAGCAGAGGCGATGTTTAAATGGGTTGGTCCAGTCTGTCTTCACAGTTACACAGAACTACTCTGCAGAGACTGAAAACATGATCACTGTTATTAGTATTTGGAGCCATTTCTACATACAATTATAGACATATATTCTCCACTTATAGGCATCTATTCTCCAGTTATAGACATCTGTTCTCCAGTTATAGACATCCATTCTCCAGTTATAGACATCTATTCTCCAGTTATAGACATCTATTCTCCAGTAATAGACGTCTATTCTCCAGTTATAGACATCTATTCTCCACTTATAGACATCTGTTCTCCACTTATAGACATCTATTCTCCACTTATAGACATCTGTTCTCCACTTATAGACATCTGTTCTCCAGTTATAGACATCTGTTCTCCAGTTATAGACATCTATTCCCCAGTTATAGGCATCTATTTTCCAGTAATAGACATCTATTCTCCAGTTATAGACATCTATTCTCCACTTATAGACATCTGTTCTCCAGTTATAAACATCTGTTCTCCAGTTATATACATCTATTCTCCAGTTATAGACATCTATTCTCCACTTATAGACATCTGTTCTCCACTTATAGACATTGATTATCCAGTTATATACATCTATTCTCCAGTTATAGACATTTATTCTCCAATTTTAAACATCTATTCTCCAGTTATAAACATCTATTCTCCAGTTATAAACATCTATTCTCGAGTTATAGACATCTATTCTCGAGTTATAGACATCTATTCTCCAGTTATACACAGGCATATACAGCCTAAAAACTTGTTGACATTGTGAGATAAATATCTCCATGTCCTTGTCAGCCATTGATGACACGCCTACAGCGATTAGCGAGAAGTAGCAGAGGCGATGTTTAAATGGGTTGGTCCAGTCTGTCTTCACAGTTACACAGAACTACTCTGCAGAGACTGAAAACATGATCACTGTTATTAGTATTTGGAGCCATTTCTAAACAAACCAAGATGACCAAACTCTTTATAATGAAGGAACATGTCACCCAGTGCAGCGGTGTGACTCAAATATGTGTTTTTTTTCCCTCCTGTTGTCCTCGAGTCAAGGAAGGAAGGGAGGGAGGATGGATGGATGGAAGAAAGGAAGAAGGAAGGAAAAGAGGGAGGAAGGAAGGAAGGGAGGAAAGGAGGGAGGGAGGGAGGAAGGGATGAAGAAGGAAGGAAAAGAGGGAGGAAGGAAGAAAGGGAGGAAGAAGGAAGGAAAAGAGGGAGGAAGGAAGGGAGGAAGAAGGAAGGAAAGGAGGGAGGGAGGAAGGAAGGAAAGGAGGAAGGAAGAAGGAAGGAACGGAGAGAGGAAGGAAGGAAGGAAGAAAGGAGGGAGGAAAGAAAGAGAGAAGGAGGGAGGGAGAAAGGAAAAGAGGAAGGAAGGAAGGAATCTAGGGGGGGAGGAAAGAAAGAGAGAAGGAGGGAGGGAGGAAAGAAGGAAGAGAGGAAGGAAAGGAAGGAAAGAAGGAAGGAAGGAAAGAAGGAGGGAGGGAGGAAGGAAGGACAGAAGGAAGGGAGGAAAGAGAGAGGAAGGAAAGAAAGAGAGAAGGAGGGAGGGAAGAAGGACAGACGGAAGGAACAGTCAAAACAGACAGGGTCAATTTGACCCGGGAGGACGACATGAAGGTTAAGACAAGAACAGAGATTTACAGCACAGAAGAATGAGCGATATCATGCTTTGGATACACACACAATACTTGTTAGTAGATCAATTCCTTGTTGGTGTAATTCTACACGTGAAATGTATTGACAAAAAGACAAATATAGCGAAACCATCAGCGTTATCCTTCACAGGCAGGCAGGGAGAAGAGGAAACAATGAGGTCAATCTGATATGTGAGATGCCCCCTTTTGATGCTGACGAAGCTTATGTGGCAGCTGACCCCGTCTCCTGTCTCCTCTCTCTCCTCTCTCTCCTCCTCTCTCCTTCCTTTTCCCAGGGGGGCCTTTTCAGTGGTGCGCCGCTGTGTCAAACTCTGCACAGGCCAAGAGTATGCCGCCAAAATCATCAACACCAAAAAGCTCTCGGCCAGAGGTGAGAGAGAGAGAGAGAGAGAGAGAGAAAAGAAGCCTGCAACGTGGCTGCATGTGTGTTTTGTATCATGGGGGGTTTTCATCATTATGCTCTCCATTTGTGTGTGTGTGTGTGTGTGTGTGTGTGTGTGTGTGTCGTGTGTGTGTGTGTGTGTGTGTGTTGTGTGTGTGTGTGTGTGTGTTTGTGTGTGTGTGTGTGTGTGTGTGTGTGTGTGTATGTCCCAGATATGAAAGCCTCACATTAGCATATTTTAGCGCATGTTTGAATCTAATGTGTGAAGCCTTCGCGTCTGTTCCTCCGAGAGAGGCAGATGACGACGGATTCGGCGAGAGAAGAAGAAGAAGAAGAAGAAAAAGATCCGACGACTTAACCCTGCTGTCGTCCCTCCCGGGTCAAATTGACCCCATCTCTTTTGACTGTTCCTTCTTTCCTTCCTTCCTCTTTCTTTAATGTTTCCTTCGTTCTTCCCCTCCTTCCCTTTCTTTTCTCATTTCCTTCCATCCTTCCTTGCTTCCTTCCTTCCTTCCTTCCTTCCTTCCTTTCTTCCTTCCTTCCTTCCTTCCTCCCTCCCATCTCACTCCTTTCTTTCCTTCCTTCCTCCTTTCCTTCTTCCTTTCCTCCTCCCTCCTTACTCATTTCCTTCCTTCCTTCCTTCCTTACTTCTCTCCTTACTTCCTTCCTCTTTTCCTCCTTACTCCTTTCCTTCCTTCCTCCCTTCCTTCCCTCCTTCCGCCCTCCTTACTCCTTTACTTCCTTCCTTCCTTCCTTCCTTCCTTCCTTCCTTCCTTCCTTCCATCATCCTTTCATCCCTCCCTCCCTCCCTCCCTCCTTACTCCTTTCCTTCCTTCCTTGCTTCCTTCCTTCCTTACTTCCTTCCTTCCATCCTCCTTTCCTCCTTCCCTCCCTCCCTCCTTACTCCTTTCCTTCCTTCCTTCCTTCTTTCCTTCCTTCCTTCCTCCTTTCCTCCCTCCCTCCCTCCTAACTCTTTTCCTTCCTTCCTTCCATCTTCCCTTCCTCCTTTCCTCCCTCCCTCCCTCCCTCCCTCCCTCCCTCCCTCCTTACTCCTTTCCTTCCTTCCTTCCTTACTCATTTCCTTCCTTCTTTCCTTCCTTCCTTCGTCCTTTTCGTCCTTTCCTTCCTCCCTCCCTCCTTCCTTCCTTCCTTCCTTCCTTCCATCCTCCTTTCCTCCCTCCCTCCCTCCCTCCCTCCCTCCCTCCCTCCCTCCTTACTCCTTTCCTTCCTTCCTTCTTTCCATACTCCTTTCCTTCCTTTCCTCCCTCCCTCCCTCCCTCCCTCCTTACTCCTTTCCTTCCTTCCTTCCTTCCTTCCTTCCTTCCTTCCTTCCTTCCTTCCTTCCTTCCTTCCTTCCTTCCTTCCCTCCTTACTCCTTTCCTTCCTTCCTTCCTTGCTTCCTTCCTCCCTTCCTCCTGTTCTTCCTTGACCTGAGGACAACAGGAGGGTTAAACCAACATTTTTCTTGAACAAATTATAATAAAGAGACGATAAGAGGTGAAAATAACACGTTTGCTCTCATTTTGTTGTAGTTTTCAGACGTTATGTCAACCGTGATGAAGCAGGTTTCTGCCTTTTGTCTTTTTCTCCTACTTTTCTTCCTCGTGAAGGCTCAGAAATCACCTAAAAATAGCAACAATGGTTTAATTACAGCCAAAGAAATAAGATCATGGTGATGAGGTGGCAGCTTCAGTCTGAACGCCACTGTTATTAACAATATAAAAGCGTGACTTTCAGATTAAGAGCGTCCTCCTGATTTCCTGTGTGGTCTTCAGGAGTTTATGGCATATTTTGTTTTTTACATGTTTGACAGATGTTTGGATTGAAGCCCTCGACTCAGCTTGACCTTCTCTCTTCTCTGGTTTCCTCCTTTCCTCTCTTCATCTCTTCTCATTTCCTCTTCTCTTGTTTCCTCCTCTTTCTTCTTACATGTTCCTACTCTTTTCTTCACTCTATTTGTTTGTTTCCTCCTCTCCTTTCCTCCTCTCCTTTCCTCCCCTCTCTTGTCTCATCCTCTTTTTTCCCTTCCTTTCTTCTCCTCTCCTCTCATTTTGTTTCCTCTCCTTCCTGGTGTCCTCCTCTTTCTTATTTCCTATCCTCTCCTCTCCTCTTGTTTCCTTCTCTTGTTTCCTCTCCTCTCTTGTTTCATCCTCTTCTTTCCTTTCCTCTCCTCTCCTTTCCTCTTGTTTCCTCTCCTCCCTTGTTTACTCCTCTTGTTTCCTCATTTTTCTTCAATCTTCTTCCAACTCTTTTTATTTTCTACTCATTTCCTCTCTTTTTCTTCTCCTCTTCTTGCTTTTCCTCACTCCTCTCATTTCCTTTCACCTTCTCTCTTATTTCCTTTCCTTTCCTCACCTGTCATCTTGTTTCCTCTCCTCCCTTGTTTCCTCCTCTTGTTTCTTTTCCTTCATTGTTTCCTCCATTCCTTTACTACCTTGTTTCCTCTCCTCTCCTTCCATCTCTCCTCTCGTTTCCTCACCTTCCTTGTTTCCTCTCCTCTCCTCTCCTCTCCTCTCGTTTCCTCTCCTCCCTCGTTTCATCCTCTTGTTTCCTCTCCTCTCCTCTCATCCTCTCCAGCATGAAGGGTTAAATGGGCATCTGGGACAAATGTAGCCTTCAGGCTGCTCTCATCTGTGTGCGTGTGTGTGTGTGTGTGTGTGTGTGTGTGTGTGTGTGTGTGTGTCTCACCTTCAGAAGAGTTACCACTACCTCTCTAGACTCTAAAACCAGGTTGTATCCTGTCGTCGACCTCAGCTGACTCACACTGCTTCATTTTTTATTTAACTTTTTTAAACTTCAGACATCGTTTGTATTCGTAAATCTTCAGTTTGACTTTGTGTTTTTAGACCATCAGAAACTGGAGAGAGAGGCGAGGATCTGCAGATTGCTCAAGCACTCCAACATTGGTGAGATGAGATTTTTTATTATTAACAGCATTTATCTGTGTCGTCCAAAAACATCACTGTTAGAAAATAATGATGTTTAATGATGTGACATCGCTGTGGTGAAGGTCTGGTTAAGTTATGTGAAGTCAGACCTTTAAGATTTTACTCAGGATGGTTTTTTCCTCATTTTTTAATATTTAACATGTTACTGAATACATTTATTGCTGTTTTTAAGTCTTTTTAATCAATATGTTTCATTATATTTAGTAAAAAAATCATGACGTGGGCTTATTTGGAGCACACATGGGCTTAAATGGAGTCACAGTACCAATTAAACCCTCTTTATTCATCAAATATCTTTATTTTATATTCCAAAATCTACATGAACTAATGAATACATTTTCAAATGAGAGATAAATGTTGCTTTATAAGAAATGATCTCCCTTATAAATCATGTCAGTATCCATGAAAAACAGCTGGACTTAGATTTTAGGAAGGTAGGAAGGAAAGAAGGAAGGAAGCTAAGAAGGACAGAAGGACAGAAGGAAGGAAGGAAGGAAAGAAGGAAGAAAGGAAAGAAGGAAGGAAGGATGGAAGAAAGGAAAGAAGGAAGGAAGGAAGGAAAGAAAGAAGGAAGGAAGGACAGATGGAAGGAAGGAAAGAAGGAACGAATGAACGAAGGAAGGAAAGAATGAAGGAAGAAAAGAAGGAAGGAAGGAAGGACAGATGGAAGGAAGGAACGAAGGAAGGAAGGAAGGAAAGAAGAAAGGAATGAACAAAGAAAGGAAAGAAGGAAGAAAGGAAAGAATGAAGGAATCAAGGAAAGAAGGAAGGAATGAAGGAAGTAAAGAAGGAAAGAAGGAAGGAAAGAAGGAAGGAAAGAAAGAAGGAAGGACAGATGGAGGGAACATTTACCCTAACAGCTGAAAACATTGGTTAGAACATTAGAAAAGTAATCAACTGTAATAAGTTACATTACTTTAATGAAGTAATTGAAATAGTTACATTACTTATTACATTTTAAATACAGTAACTAGTAATCTGTAATCTATTACATTTCCAAAGTAATCTTCCCAACCCAATAATAATCACATGGTTAAAGGATGAGTTCACAAGTTTCCGAGTGTGTCTTAAACCAACAGTCAGGAGCTAAAAATGAACATTAAGTGTGTTTTTCTTGTTGTAATGATTCCTCCT
>NC_084984.1:15620488-15845004 GCF_963691925.1 Scomber scombrus
GGTAACTGTATTTTGTTTTCTTCTTTTCATAGCTCTTACGGTGTGTTTACATTGAATACGGTCCAAGGAATAAAACACTGTGAACCATCAGTTTGAGAGTCCGACCATCATTTAGCCGGGGATGCTACAAGCATTTTTCCACTTGGAGGATTTTAACCACTAACAGGGATACTTTTGGTCACTGGATAATATGCTTTGAAGTAAATGATACCTTTCTGATCTTTGGAAATATATATATATATATATATATATATATATGGGTATGACCACCATCGGCAAAATAAAACTATAATTATCAAAATTACAAAGGCTGTAAAGGATCTATGCCAAAGGTATCCTACTGATGGTTTTATATTTGCAGGTGATTTCATAATGGTGCTAGATGAATGGCCTTCAAAATATCAGGGGCACCATTATAATCTTGTATTGCTTGATTTTTGTTGTGTGACACAGCCAATCGGTCAATCAAACCGATTGACCTTTTTGTTTTTTTTAGTGCATGGCTTAAAATTAAATCTTTAAAATGTGAATTTAATACAAATATATAACTCACCTCTGGCAACAAGTCATAATATCCCTGTTAAATCAACCATTAAACACATAAGAATACACATTACAAATGATAGTCACACACTAGATAAACTCAACATTTGGAATAATCTAGACCTTTTCTGAGTTTGTAATATGTCTATTATTGGCCAAATTATTCTTACAAAAATTGAGTGCATTTCACTTCCCAAAAATACAATAAAACCTTTAAAGTAAGTAAGTAAGTAAGAAAGTAAGTAAGTAAGAACATATAGGTTACCTTTAATTACACTGTAATAAATTACTGTAAAAATACAGCTACATATTAAAAGTAAATTATTCTTTCTAAATATGGTTAAATACTGTAAATTTTGATGTTTTTGGAGCCAAAACTGAGATACTGTATTTAATTTTAGTCACTGCAGAAATGGACAGAGGCAAGTTGCGACCATCAAGAACCATCAACCAAAAGGTCAGTAAAAATCATCTTCATTGTCTATCAGCGAGCATGTAACCGGACACGTAGCAGCGATGCAGAGGTGTCTAGTTACTCCCTCTCAAGTGTCTGATGAGAAACTGTTTTTAAAGTTGAAAGTATAAAATAAGTGGTTTCATGTTGATTACAGAGGGAAGATCTTCAAAATGCTGATGGGTTCAGTTTTTTGAATTCACCCTCGTTATACAACCAACACACACACACACAGAGGGCTGCTTGTTTTCTTCTGCTAGACATGTTTCCTGATGTTCCAGCAGTCCTTAAACACAACAATCCCTCGCAGCCAATTCTTTAATCACCCTCAATGTTCTTGTGAGTGAGGGAGGAGTAGGAGAAGGGGGGGTACTTTTCATTACACTCAGTCACCTCTCCTTGGCATTTCTGTGACTACACACAGAAACAACATTATACAACATTAGATTAGAGTGAAGGAAGTTTTTGTAATTCCTTTAATGTTCCAGATCTGACCTCAAAGCTTTTCCTGTCATGTTAAGTCACAGTTATTCCTGCAAATGATTTCTTTGCCTATTGATGTATGTGATGGTAAAATACAACCTGGCAAAACCCCAAGACCCCCTAAAGTCCCAAGTTCACTGCATGTTAATTGGTCCTCAGTAATTTACTGTGAATAATAATTTGTTGTGAAACTTGTTGTGAAACAAAAAAGACAGACCCTGCTTTATTGGTTAATCGTGTGGTCCTCTCCTTCAGTCTGACCTAAGTAAAAATGCTAAAGGGGAGATATTCTGCTTTTTTGTGATTTTCTGTCAATTTTATACTGTTATAATGGATATTAAACATGGTCAATGTTACAGAACTTGAGGTGGATGTTAAAATGTTCCCTGTAAGTCAAAGCCCAGGTTTCAGCTGCCCTGATGCTTCTTTTGCAAAGTAATCTTTGTTGCTAAAATTGCTCCATTGGGTGGTCAAGTTGTGTCTGATCTGATTTCGGCTTGAACATGTTCGGATGGATTTGAGAAGTTGACATTTGGAGTAAAGAAGGAGAAAAAGAAGTGAAATCCTGCTGCTATAGTTAGTTTACGTAGAAGCTTCCTGAAGCTGACCAATCAGAGCAGAATGGGCTCATCGGGGGGCGTCTTAAAGAGACAGGAGCTAACACGTCCTGTTTCAGACAGAGCCTGAACTGATGGGCTGCATCAAAGACCAGTATAAGATAAATAAGGAGTTTTAAACTATAAATCATGCAAAGATATTCCAGTAGAGCCACAGAGTATACATATAGAGCTGGAAATGTAAAGAATATGTCCCCTTTAATTATTTTAGTTTATATTGTGGACACGTGGTGCATATTATAGTACAAACTTTGAGACAGCTTGTTGTTCTTGCAAATGAGAACTGGCTGGTTTTGGGGGGCTCTGAGCATGTAAAGAAGCTGCCATATATAATCTGCTGTGTGCACCGTATTTAACGGGAACTTAAACAAATAAACTTGTGCTGACAAGTTAATCCGGCCATACATGCTGTAAATGTTTCCAGAAGTAAACAGAAGATAACATTAATTTGTTTGGTAGGCTCTTAAAATCAGTGCAAAGAAAGACAATGATGAATGTCACTGAAAATCCCCCCAACTGTGTATGTGAATGTTAAAGAAGAAAAACAGGGCCAATAGAGATTTTTTGCATGCTCAGCAAAGCATTCCCCGAATAAACAAAGCTTTGAGGGATGAAAAATTGTTTTAGGTCTCAGGTTTAGTTAATTATGGGTTTTTATGCGACCCAGATCAGCCACACATGAAAAACTCTGGCTGCGAGAGTTTTGTGGTTTTGCTTCATCCAGCGGAAAGTTAACATTCAGAAACATCAGTGTGCCTGCATTCAATGCTACTGAAACTTGGGCCCTCTCGTAAATCCTGTCTACTCACTTACGGAAAATTGTAGTGGAAATATTTCTGCTGTTGCTCATACTTAGTATTTTTTACAGATGTGCCTTTTTTCTTGCAGACCTAATTGAAGCGCTGACGCTGCTCTCATGATAAAAACAAATTTTTTTCTGATGCTTGACACAACAAGCTGCTTAATGTTTAAGAGTACATGACCTGTATTCCCTGGCAGAGAAAGCAGGTCATGTAAGCAGCAGTGTGGTCAGCCTGCCAAGAAAATGTCAGATCACCAGCTGAATCATTGCACATTTCCTCCACCGTCATCTCTGAATCACTGTGATAGTTTCATCCAAACAAAAAAACTCTCCTGCTGTCCTTTGTGAGCATATAGAGGTAAGTATATAGAGCTCTCTTGTTGACTTCAGAGAGAAAAGCTGGAGGCAGAGAACTAGATAACAGTTGTGTTTCCAGTCCAAACCAAATGTTTTCCGGGCCTTGAAGGCTGATTGCAGCCTTTTATGTCTGTGTATCCTCACTGTCTTGGCCGCAGGCTGTGAGCTGGGAGCTCAGAGAGGACAAGAAGAAGGTAGGAAAGGAAAGGAAAATTAAATCTCAGCTGATCTGAGCTGCAGACTTTGTGGAAGCATCAGCATGCGTTCAAGTGAAAACATCTGTGCTGACAGCTGTGAATCTGAATCTTGAGTCATATCACGGCTCCTTCTTACCTGCCTCAATTTCCTCAGGTGTTTTCTTCTTCTTTGGTTTAGTCGTCTCCTCTTCAGCCACCACAGCAGGATCATCTGACATTTCAGTTTCACCTCCCTCCTCTTGTCTCCGTTGTTTCACCAATCCTCTGATTTCTCTGACCCGAACTTGTCCTCTGGAGAGTTTGTTCTCTTTTACATCTTCACTGGCGCAGAAGAGGGCGCAGAGCAGGGTCAAACCCACCCAGACGACAAGGACTTCAGCCCTCATTTCTCCAGTAAACAACAAAACACTGACTGGGATGAAACAGATCAAACGTATTCCAGGAAAAGCTGTAAAAAATAACTGGAAGTGCTTTTTTAAAGAGCAGTCACGATAACCAACATCTGACCTGCAGATGCACAGATTCTTCTGTCTCGGGTCACCAGAGTTTGAGGTCCTTATGAAGCCTCTGAAGACATGAAAGGGATGGAGAGAACAAAAGGATGAGCTCGTGGAGGTCTGGAGAGCTTCCTCTTCCCTGATGGAGAGAGAGAGCAGAGAGAGGAAGAAAATTTGGAGGGCTGGAAGTTTTAAAGCAGCCTCCCGGTCGTGCTGGAGCGTAGAAATGCAGCAGCAGCAGAGCAACACACCTCCTTTCCTCGTCCTGCTCCCTCCTCCTCCTCCTCCTCCTCCTCCTCCTCCTCCTCCTCCTCCTCCTCCTCCTCCTCCTCCTCCTCTTCACTCACATCTCTCCCTCATGGCCCTTCACCCCCTTTTCCCCTCACCCATCTCTGAGCAGAGGGGAGGAGCGTCTGCCACATGTGACATTCCTGTGAGGGAGGGAGGAAGGAAAGAAAGAAAGAAGAAACAAGAAAGAAACTCAAAGAAAGACATTTTGCTCTGGTTTGCGGTTCTTCACAGAAGTTGTGCAGGACTGAAAAATGACTTCTGATCAACAGGAGAAAATGAAATGAAAACATAGAAAACAGAACCTGGACAGAAACATCAAACAACTTGGAGCTTCACATGTCTTCACAATAGAAAAAGAGACTCCAACCACTCTGCTGTCCTCCTTATTGACAAGGGCTGCAACTAAAGATGGCTTTCATTATCAATGAATCTGCAGATTATTTTTTTAAATTAGTTATTTGGTTTATAAAATGCTGATCACTGTTTCCCAAAGCTCCAAAATTCAACTTAAACTGTCTTCCCTTATTCTGACCTAGAGTCCACATCCCCAAGATTACTGTCATAGAGGACAACAGAAACCAGAAAATATTTACATTTAAGAAGCTGGAACAACAGAATATTAACATTGTTTTAGTAGAAAATTACTCAAATTACTCAAAAACTATTAATTGATTATGAAAATAGTTGGCTTTAAATTTTCAGTCCATCGACTAATTGATTAATCAACTAATCGTTACAGCTCTATACTAGATAAAGGAGTGAATGCAGGAAAAATACAGTTGTTCTTGGTTCAGCTGTGTTAATCGTCTAAAGCAAGATCATGTTACTATTTAAAGAAAGAAATGCATTTGTCTTCTTTACCATAAAGCCATTTTATGCTACTTTTCCTGTTTAACACACCCAGCACAGCCTTACTTGCTCTGATATGACCAGAAGTAAGAAAACCTAAGAAAATAAAGGAAAAACAGCATGAACTAGGAATGAACAACCTAAAGGAAAACCCTTAACATTTGTAATAATACCAATTAAACATCCAACATTGGAAGCAAGCTGTTCTGTTGACGTTTTTAGACAGAGACCAAAGCATTTTCTTTACATAAAATCTCAGTGTTTCTCCTTCTAATAGCAGGTGGTTTTAGTGCAATAAATCTGTCTTAGAATATGGAAATTCAATTCTAAGAAAACACATTAAAAGACTCACTTTAGCAGATTATATCGGCGCCACTTCCAGATTTGTCCAGAATCCAGTCGTAAAAAAGAAAAAAAAAACAAATCCCACAGCTAGATAGGCCGCTGAGATGGCTCCAACTGGTCTGACGCTCAGTCCACAGGCAAAGACATTTGACATATCGCAACAGTCAAATCCAGCGCAGACTCTCCAAGACCTTAAAAGCCCCACATCATGACCGAATCTAGGCCTTAAATCATGACGTTCATGACGTGTGTTCCTGGACTCCATTAAATTTTACACACCAGAAGAAACCTGTAAAACATGTACAAAGGGTTTAAATAATCTGATGTTAAAAAGATGTGGACACGACTGTCTTGAGTGAGATTATAAAGTGACATTTACGTGAAGAAATTGTATTATGTAACGCGTTTTGATTGTGATCTTTATCTCGGTCAACAGAGGGTCACAAAGCGTTACCTCCATCTGACAAACTGTTAGCAGATGTTGAAGGGTTGAAGTACCAAATTTATCCCTGAGTGAAGAAACTGAGTGATGTTGTAAAGTCAACAGAGGGACTTTCTGCTCTGCTAGACAGATTTTTTTGCTGTGTTAGCATTGTGGCTCATTAGATGGCAATGTCAGCCACCTCTTTGGCCCAGACTGAAATATCAATCGATCAATCAAACTTTATTTGTATAGCAGCTTTCATTCAGGTGAATGTACTTCAAAGTGCCTCACAGTTGATCGACAAGCTGATAATAAGACAAAACAGGTGACAAAATAAAGAAAAAGGAATAAAAACACAGAACAATTTGAGACCAATGCACATGAAAGAAAATAGGAATGGTAATTATACAATCAAAAGATATAGGATCCATTATAAAAAATCTAAAAGAAAAGAAAAGAATGAGAAAATCTGAGAAAAAGTTTATTAAAAGTTGGGTAGAAAATAGGTTGAAATAGATTTTTTTTGAAAGAAATGAAAATGAAATAAAAGAAATAGAGTTTAGTAAAACCACAACAGTTTGGTTTTCTTCTGAATGTTCTCTTCACAGAGCTGCCAACGTAGGAGGCGGCTGTGACTCAGGAGGTAGAGCGGGTTTGTCCACTAATTGGAAAATTGGTGGTTCGATTTCCGGCTCCTCCAGCCCACATGTCGATGTGTTCTTGGGCAAGATACTTAACCCCAAATTGCTCCCTATGGCTTCGCCAACGGTGCATCTATGTGTGTGAATGGTTAGTGTCCATCTGATGAGCAGGTTGACACCCTGTGTGGTAGCTCCTGCCATCAGTGTGTGAATATGTGAATGTGTGAATGTGACTTGTTGTGTAAAAGTGCTTTAAGTGGTCAAAAAGACCAGAGAAGTGCTATACAAACAGTCCATCTAACCCTCCTGTTGTCCTCAAGTCAAGGAAAGAAGGAAAGATGGAAGGATGGAAGGGAATAAGAAGGAAGGAAAGGAGGAAGGAAGGATGGAAGGGAGGAAGAAAGAAGGAAAGGAGGGAGGAAGAAGGAAGGAAGGAAGGAAGAGAAGGAAGGAAGGAAGGAAGGAAGGAAGGGAGGAAGGAAGGAAGGAAGGAAGGAAGAGAAAACAGATGGAAGTAAGGAAGGAAGGAAGGAAGGAAGGAAGGAAGGAAGGAAGGAAGGAATGAAGGAAGGAAAGATGGAAGGGAGGAAGAAGGAAGGAAAGGAGGGAGGAAGGAAGGGAGGAAAGAAGGAACAGTCAAAACAGACGGGGTCAATTTGACCCGGGAGGACGACACAAAGGTTAACATCACTCTTGATTATCAATTAAGAATGAAATCTGATCAGATATCTTTGAGACATTGATTGCTCTTGTTGTTCGTGGTTTTATGATCTTAATTCCTGCAGAAAAGAATAGAAAAACATTTGCTGTGAGTCACTTGTCAGCCAGATCATTCAAGGTTTATCACACTTCATGGAAAAATCCAGATGTTGACTCATTTCCCTGCTGCTTGCTCTCACTACTTTGGTTTGTCCTTTTTCAGATGAGGTTTTTGTGTGTGTGTGTGTGTGTGTGTGTGTGTGTGTGTGTGTGTGTGTGTGTGTGTGTGTGTGTGTGTGTGTGTGTGTGTGTGTGTGTGTGTGTGTGTGTGTGTGTGTGTGTGTGTGTGTGTGTGTGTGTGTGTGTGTGTGTGTGTGTGCGCGTGCGAGACAATAGCAACCTTTATCTCCCATTTCGTCCATCTGTTTCTAATACTTCATTGATGGAGGTGGATTCAGATCTGTTTCACTTTAACCAGTCTGCCAGGAGGAAAGAAAAAAACCCCAACAACAGCTGATTGTAACTTGATATTTAATCCTCGTAAAGTTTAGTTTGGACACTATTTTTGGAGTTAATAAATGTCAGAATTTGTGGCACCTGAGGAAAACTTAACAGATGTTCTGTCTCTTTTTTCACCCGTGACACTTATTCTTCTTTGTTTTTCCAAATGAAAGCTTGTGGAATCAAATGAGGGTCTTGTGAAATAGTTTGTGAATGTGTGATAAAGTTAAGAAGCACACAGATTTAATTTGCACATTTGTATGAACTTTTTGTAGCTGTAGAAATATTGTTATGTATGTGTAATTAAAAATGTGTGCAGGAATATGAGGTTTCACAAAGTCTGAGAGAAGGACACACAAATGTCTTACCTGTGTGTGTGACATTGAAGTTACAAGCTACAAACTACAAGTTACGAGTAGTAATTTGACCCTGATTTCACAGCTGAATCTTATTGGTCAAATGTTGAGTCAGCCTGTCCAATCAGAGGGCAGATGATCTTAAAAGATGGGTGACGATGCAGCCTCTCTTGTGACCCAGGTGGGTTTAATTTTACTTAAAGATGCTGTAGATATTAATCGTAAACATTAATGTGTTGAGTATTTAGCTTGTAGTTAGTTTGCCTTTATTATAAGGAAATGCAAGTGTTCAAATGAACATTTTTAAGTTCAAGAAGGCTGCTTTAAGGAACAGTACATGGATGTATTATAAGAGCTGGATACCAGACTAAAGATGGTACCCTTTCAGTCCTATAAGAATTACTCAGCTGGCGTGTGTACCAAAAAAAAAAAGTTTGCTTCTGTGTTATGTGGCTCACTGAATATACTCAGTGGTGTTTCCCTGCTTAGCCCACAGACTTCACATTGTGATGACGTCATCGATTTTGAAATCACTTTTCTGGGCTCAAGGAAAGTTTAACAAATATAAAACATCCATGGACGAAAACTTCATAATAGAAAGAGTCATAATTGAGCTTGTCTGCAGTTCGAAGTGTTCTGTCAACAGTTTACAGACTTTTCTTTTACAATGGTGGTCTATGGTGGAATCTATCTAAGACAATTATCGTAATTAGTTTTAGTTTTGTGAATTTAGGACAGATCAGCTCCTGTGGGATTACAGAAGCTATAGTTGCAAATTTGAGGATCGTTTCAAATTCATATTGACTTGTTTAATAAGATAAAAGTAACTACTACTTTAGTTACTTTATCTATTTTCTGCACTGTGATTGATTATGGCATTTGGCATTTTATTCTTTTTACTTTGTTTCTTTGCACAAGTAGAGCTGTTGTTGAATTCATCCCTGTTGGAGCTGTTATGAGCCGACGGTCCTGTGGGAAACGATGCAGAGACTGGGTCGATGAACCTGGTCAAGTGTTTTTTGTTTTGGTCAGACACGCAGGGAAATACCGACAGCTGTGGAGAAAAAATGCTTTGACCGATGACTGGAGGCGAGTCTAACACTGCTGCATACGAAGACTGACACACTGCAGGAGGGAGCGTTCACAGAGGATCAGATTCAGGTAACAGCTGACCTGCCAGACACAGCGGAGGGTAACAGACAGTATTTTCCTGGCAGTGTTGGCAGAGTTCTTAGTCCAGAGAAGAAAAAAAAATGGTGTAGCAATTAGGCATTTTATTTCCATTTTTGTATACCATGGGTCACATTAGAGAAAGTCTAAATTAAATGTGTATATGGTGTTTTTTCAGCTCTCAAATGTAAAAAATTGGTCAAATTTGAACCTGAACAGAATGTAAAGGTTAATACAAAACTACTTCTCATAGATGTATTCAGCAGCTACACATAATGTGAATTATTTACTTATTTGGCAGAAAGGAAGACTGGATATTACTCTTATTAGAAAGATCTTATAAATAAAGCTTCGATATTATCAGTAGACCGTGCAACTGCTGATCCATCTGGGGATAAAAACCAGCTCGCTCAGGGCAGTTTTAGTGGTTAGAACCAGTAATGCTGACATTATTAAATCAAACACGCTAAAGCAGAGCAGCAGTTTGTAAATACAACCGAGCGATTGGTTTGAATTCTGCAGATACAAATCAGTTTTACACAAGCGTGCAAATTAAGTCTGTGTGCATAAAACTTTTATCACACGTGCATGAAATATTTCTACAGCTGCAAAACTTTATTAAACATTCGCAAACTGTTTCACAAGCTCAAAATGTTAATGACTCTTATTTGATTTCATACTACTTTGGATTTTTTAACAATTTATTCAAACTTATCCACCATGTTGGAGACTTCAGAGTATGTGCTAAATTACATACAGATGTGCTCGGGTGTTTAAATGTGTGTGTGTGTGTGTTTGTGTGTGTGGAAGAGAGACTTCGAGAAAAAAGATTAAAGCAAAGAGATTTCGTCTTTGAAATACTTTTAGTACGAGTTAAACTTGGATCAGAAAATGTGTTGGGGGGAGTTTTAACCAGTTAGGAGTATCCACAACAAACCATCTGGTCATGTCTCTCTCTCTTAAACACACACACATACACACACACACAAACACAAACACACACACACACACACACACACACACACACACACACACACACACACACACACACACACACACACACACACACACACACACACACACACACACACACTTATACTAAATATTTCCTAAACTGATGACCAGAGCTGCAATAACTAGTCATAGAATTGGTCTGTTGGTTGGCTGGAAATTAATTAAGCAGAAATACCAAACATTTGATAGTTTCAGGTTTTCAAATGTGATAATTTGCTACTTTTCCTTGACTTATATTATAGAATATATTTTTTGGACTGTTGGACGGACAGAACAAGACATTGACATGATGATGCTTCTTTTTTAAACCATTGTCTGAGATTTTACAAGTCAAATAACTATTGATTGATTGAAAAAAATAATCAGGAGAATAATCAATTAATGAATATAATCATTAGTTGCAGTCCTACAAATGACATTCCCATCAGACTCAGCTGTTCTCTAAAATGCTAATCTAAGATTTTAAACATGGTAGACATCACACAAAGTGTCTCAGAGCAAAACTCTGCACTGTAAGAGAAATAAATAGAATATATACCTGTATTTATATGCCTACATGTTATTATTTCCTACTTGCTCCCTATCCCTGCTTACACTTAAAAAATGCTATTCATACTATTATAAATCATAAATCATCAACAATCACATTGTGACAAATTGATTAGGAAATATCCAATATATTCTACCTGAATCAAAAGGATGTTTTTTCTGTCTATTTACTGTCCTATTAGCAGGAAAAGACCCTGAACCACTCAGTCAGGTGAATTTTACCCTGTTAGATCATTTACACGGTCGCCCAAAAAGTTGGAATCAAATATTTTTTACCTCTTTCCATGAAATGATTGTGAAAATATGATTTATTCATATTATACATTAAGTTTATATATTCTCAAAATTGTATTGATCAATCTCATTGCACCTGGTCAAATGTGATTACTGATGTGTATAAATAGAAAATAAAAAGAGGAATGTGTCTGAAAACAAAATTATTCCAACTTTATGGGCGACCGTGTATGTACCTGTGTCTATTACTGCCAGTGAATATTATAGAAAAAACATTAACCAAAGTCATAATATTGCATCAGAATACATCTCCATAACTGAGCATGAAGCTGTAAACTGCACAATTTTATCCTGAGGCCTTAAATACAAAATCTCAGATTAGGATTTGATATTGAAAAATACAGTTTGTTTCTTTAGAGATTAATGCACGTTTGTATTTGGATTCAAAGGTTTAAATAGTGAACTTCATCTGATTATTTTCTGGCACTGTGTGAAGTCAAGATATTTTAGGCAGGAAAGAACAAACAACAAGATTTTCAATAAAAATGTTTATCAAAATAAGTTATTACATTAGAAAATTACATTAGAAAATAATTAGACTTTTTTTTTTATCAGTTTCCATGTTTTTAAACTCAGTCCTGTTTGACACAGTAGCAGCTCTCCCCTAAGTGTTAACAGTAGTGCCATATTTTGCTCTGATGCGTCAGTACATGTTGGTTTGTAATGATCTCATCATGTGTAATAATGATGATGAGGCACCAGCGGCAGAGGTGCAAACAGCTGGAGCGGCGTGCGCTGCTGGCAGTAAAGAGGACTGTAGGTCAGAGACGAGCAGACGGCAGGAAGTGACGTGAAGCCGTGCAGCTGCTGCTCCTCCTCCACCTCCCTCCCTGGGAGACGCTCCTTCTTCCATTTGGTGCGTCTGTTCTGAAACCAGATCTTCACCTGAGTTTCGGAGAGGCAGAGGGCCGAGGCGATGGTGTGGCGCTCCAGCACAGACAGGTAGTGGCACCTCTGGAAGCTGTGCTCCAGGATCTGCAGCTGCCTTAGAGAGAAGGCGGTGCGGACCCGTCGGCTTTTGGCCTTTGACCCCTGAAGCTTCTCCTCTGGGCTGCAGCCTCCACCTGATGGAGGATGCTGTTTCTCTCTGAGCTCATCTCTGTGTGAAGATCCTGAAAGGAAAGAAATTCATGAATAAATTAAATTATAAAGTCATACAATTAAGTTAACAGCTGTGCAACTTATTTAAGAAAAGTTAAATCTAAAAGCACAATGACACCTGTCAGTGTACTGCTAACAGGGTCATGATGGAACTTAAGTACTATATTTATACAGTAAAATCTATAAAATACATCATATTTTATAAACTAGCCTAATATAGTTTATATGTAAAGTTTAAATAGCTGGAGTAAAAAGTACACTATTTCCCTCTGAAATATTATATAATATATTAAATAGATGATTATGCAGCACGATGACACCTTGTCAGTGTACTGCATATTATAACTATAGGGCTGGGCAATATGATATCGATATCGTGATATGAGACTTGATATCATCTTAGAATTTAGATATTGTAATATTGTGACATAGAATAGGTGTTTTGGTGTTAAAGGCAGCATTACAGTAAAATGATGTAATTTTGTGAACTGTTCTAGCTGTTCTATTATTTGCCTTTGACCCACTTTGTCATTATATCCACATTACTGATGATTATTTATCAAAAATTGCATTGTTTAAATATTTTGTGAAAGCACAGTCATCCCTATAATATTGTTGCGATATTGATATCTAAATATTTGGTCAAAATGATCATGATATTTGATTTTATCCATATCACTCAGCCCTACTAGCACGTGATGGAGAAATTAAATTAGTTTCCCTCTGAACTGTGATGAAATATTTGTTTAAATACTCAACAAATTGACTACAAATACCTCAAAGTTGCATTTAAGAACGGTATTTGAGTAGTACAAGTTGTTTTTAGGCTTCAAAGACTCTGATTCTCACCTGTAGCTGCAGAATCTTCTGTACAGATGTTTTTTCTTGTAAATTTTGTGGGATCCAAAATATCCTCCACAGAAAACGGTGTTCTGTGGCTCAGTGGTAATTTGGCTGCAACTGGCTGCATGTCAGCTTGCTGTGGAGCGCAGGTATACGTGTATCCGTCCCTGTCAGCCTGCGCTCCTCTGGGGGGTTTATATATGCTGCACCCCCCCCCCCCCCCCCCCCCCCCCCCCCCCCCCTTCTGCTGCTGCACTTATACATTTACATTTCATTCATAAAAGTCCCCCCTCCAAAAAAGAAGCGATGCGTTTTGCAGGAACAATCACCATCTCAGTGTTTCCTGTGTGTGGACTCGCAGACACGCTCCGGCCCCGTGGGACCCCCCACGTGGGCACTCCAAAATGTAAATGCGCGCTCTCAGCTGGGGGGGCATGGAGCCTGTTATTTATTGCCGGGCATCTGGTTAAAATGTGCCCCCTTTTTCTTCCTCCGTGTTCCTCATTGTGGTTTAGCTTGTCATTATTTGCAAATGTGAGATTTTACGCTGGTAGGACACGTGAACGCGTGTTGTAATGCTAATTGATGGACTCATCAAAGGGAAAGTCTGCGCCTTTTTCTCCTCCTGTGCGCCAGTTTCCATAGCGCCGTTTGTCATGTTGAGTGCGACGTCCTCACAAAACACTTATAGGTTTAATTATAAGCCCACTTACAACTTTATGAGGCCATCTGATCACTGCAGGCAGCTCAGCTCTGATAAAGAAAATCAGATAATAGGTTTTTCTGGCGCAGAATTTTACGCACTTTTTACGCACGACCTTTTCATTGAACCGATACTGAATCAATGACTTTATTAATCAATTAATTGGTGGATAGAAAAGTACAGTTTGTAAAGTACTTTAGCAAGCAAAAATGTTAAATATTCTCTGATTTCAGTCTTTTTTCATTAAAATCATTCAAAACTGAATATCTCTAGTTTTGTGAATGTTGTTCAGACAAAAAAAAAATCACACTGGGCTTTAATAACTGCATAAATTAATAACAATAAATCAATTTATCACTAAATAGAACAGATGAATCCATAATGGAAATAGTGGTTTATGCATTTGAATATCCAGAGTTCAACACTAAATATTAAATTTGACAGTTTTAATTAGATTAGAAATAAACCAAAAAAAGGCAATGATTTACTCTCTTTTTGTGACTGTGGAGTGTTTATATTCATGCAGGTGCATCGAAAAGTCCATCCATCCATCCATCCATCCATCCATCCAAATTGACTTCTCATGTTAATATTTTAATCAGTTTTCACCTTTACTAACACCTCTCTCAAATAATAAGACCTCTTTTCCCCTGACTACAGAAAGACCTGCTTTCTTACAACTGAAAATTAATAGAAATTCATATTCATTGTTGTGCACCAAATTTGCTTTAACCCTTACATACTGTTCATACTCTACACCCTTGCAGTATGTTGTCTAAGAATCCCCTCATACAAAGTGTGTATACCACATGTTGAACCACAGATATGTTTAGAAAGCATCAATAGTCGATCTAACTGATCAATAAATGTGATTAAACCTTGATTAATGTTTCAGAGAGCAGAGAGAGTGTATTTTTTTTTTTTAGCTTTTACACCATTAAACAGCTCCTATCACACAAAATCATGTCCTATTTTACCTAAGACATTAAAATATAACAGCAATAATGATTGAAATGTATTTTATATGTAAAGTGAAAATGAGCAGAACTTTATGGAACTGTGGGGTTTATTCAGGCGGGGAGTTCCAGTCCTCTGAAATGATGCCAACGCGGAAGTAACTTAAAACTGTAATCTATCAAAAGGCCACCAGGGGGCGACCGTTTTGGTGTCAAAAGGACTTCCGTCTCTATACAAGTCAATGGAGAATTCACCAACTTCTCACTTGATTTCTAACCTCAGTAAACGTTTTCAAAATGTGTTTATGGTCTCAATCGCTAGTTTAAAGCCTTCTTCAATGCAGTATGATGTTCATTTGTGAAATGTTGGCCTCCCTGATTTTATATTTGACGATAAACCATGGTACGCATTAGGGCGTGGCTACGTCGTGATTGACAGGGTGATTGGTTCACAGGTTCAGGAGGGCGCCTCTTGCTCCTCCTGATGCCCATATAAGTAGAATCCGTGTTTTTTTTTTTACCTGGCATGCACATGAAATTTTCAAGATGGTGCTGCCCAGATCCGAAACTATTGGCTTCCAAGCAGCAGTCCACAAACCAATGGGTGACGTCACGGATGTTACGTCCATTTTATATACAGTCTATGGGTTTATTGTATAACCATTAGAGCCATCAGTCTTCACTGCTATATCATAAAAAGAAATCCTCATAACTTTAATAATCTTATTAAAACTATTAACTATTCATTTAACTAAAGGCATGTCAATAGATAGGTGTAAAATTTGACCCAGAACAGCTTCAATGACAAAAATTCATAGCACCTATACAAAAGCACAACATTTTCATTTATTTTCATTTTTGTGCATTTTGGGCAACTTATCGAAAAGTAGTCAAATTTCAGAGTAAAAGCCATTTGGCATGTTTTTACAGCTGTCAAATGTGACCTGAACTGTATGTAAGGGTTAAAAAGTAACTAAATGTCAAGAGATTACATAATAATCCTGGATCCAGTATCTATCATTGTCCTGACATTTATATCCACCACCTGATGAGGTTTTTTGGATGTGCAAATGTCTTCTTTTCTTCTTTAACATCATGTTCACAAAGTAAAGAGCAACATAAGAAGCTTTGACATGACGTTGAGACCACCCGATGTATGCTCTGAAAGTCGAACGTTATTTAGACGTTTGTTGGGGGTTGTTCTCGTTCCTGCACCAGTAAAAAAAAAAAGTGTCTGGCACAAAGGCAAGTGTGCCGGCAGACGTGTCACAAAAGAGCACGGGAATGCTAAGAACACCCCTGGGTGATGCAATAAATGCCTTTTTTAAGGCATTGTTAGGGAGATAATAGTTGTGTTTTCTCCTCCCCCTGTCCTCCAGCAGTGGAGACACATCTGTGACCACGGGATGCTGTGAAGAGAGTTATAACGACGTTAAGGAAGCTTTGTTTCTGCCTTCATGAAACTTTTTCCTCTGCACATTCCTCAAGAATATAACTGTAATTACATGATGATATATAATTATTATATATCATCTCTTCATTATTAGACCTCTATGCACATTTTCCAGTTTGTCTATGAAACTTTCAACAAGAAAAAATATCTTATATTGCCCGTTTCAGCTTTTTTATATTTCTTTTTGTCCTATTTTCAGTTGTATTCACTGGATTTTAACTTGTATTGTTTATCTTCATTTTCAGGATGTTTTTTATATGAATTATTGATACCACGAGCATCTCGGTTTGGCTCTAACTGGCTTCCTTTCTGCAGGACTGGGGTTAATGGAGCACTCTGGTTGCAGGACTGGAAATGCATAATTGTCAATTTAGGATATCTGATCTTGTATAACCTTTAGTTACAATACAATAATATGGCTGCAACTAACAATTGTTTTAATTTTTAATTAATCGCTCGATTATTTTCTTAATCAATCAGTTAGTTGTTTGCTCATTGTGAAGACTTTGTTCCTTTATTTTGAAGAGTTTGTGACGTGTTTTTTAATAATTTCTGAACAACAATGGAGGAATAATACATATCAGACTTTGATACACACACAATACTTCTCAGTAGATCAGTTCATTGTTGGTTTCACTCCGTGCATTAATTGATAAAAGGAAAAATATAGAAAATCACCAGAATGATCCTTTATCTACTTCTTTTTCCCTCCTGAGTTGAGCTATTTCCCCACATCCCCTCACACAAAGCTCCGGGTCAAATAGGGTCAAACCTACCAGTGACATCTGCTAATTGTCCTGATGGGCCGGCCACTCTTGTCTTTTTTCAATACCAGTCGCTCTGTAGGTGTCTGTAGCTGGGAGCACACCGGCAGCTGCTGCCACTGTCATGACTCACTTCCACAGGATCATTTACCCCCTAACTCTGACACCCAGCTGTGGTCACTCTGGGTATTAGGAGACTATAACCGATAATGTGAATTTTAAAGGTTCGACTGTTACATGCCTTTTAAAGTTAATGAAGTTTAAACTGTGGATGCAGCCGGTTAAGCAATGAAGACATGTTGAGGAAAGTAATTTTTAGTCATGGTGTTTATTTTATACATGTAAGAACTCTTGATTGTCACAGAAAACAGTTTAATTCTCTATAAAGCTCAAAGTAATCTATGTTAATGCTCTGAATCATCTCCCTTTCTCTCACTATTTGTACAGTTTTCACCTCATCTTGTCTCCCTAAAAACATGCAGTTTCTTTATGAAGTTTTAAGGTAAGAAAGGTTTTCTTATTCCACTTTTTCTGACAGTATCAAGACATGTTCTGTATTATACTGTGACAGCATTTAATTGAAGCTTTTTATTCTCCTGTTTTTATCTGTCTCTACTCTATTTTAGCTTAATTTAAATTCCAATTTAACACTTATAATTGTGTTTAAATGTCTTTTTCATGCCAGTGTCTTTTATATTGTCTTAATGCATTTTATATTTTATGTATAAATCATGTTAAATTGACTTGTTTTTGAAATGTGTTATGCAGATAAATTTGCCTTGTCTTTATGAAGTTCATGCAGAGTGAAATCAAACCCGAAGCTCTGTATCTTTGAGATTTACACTAGGATTTAAAATAGTCCTGAGGGTTGGAACAAACTTTGGCTGCAATTTTTAAGTTAGACAGGGAAATGAATCAAATATTTCTTTCTTTCTTTCTTTCTTCAACTCCCCTCAGTTTAGACTTCAAAAACAATATTTTTACACAAAGCAGGAGCAAGAAGAGGAAAAAACTCTTGTAATACTTTCCCCCTTCTTAAAATCTGTGCAATATCGATATCACACTCGGGTACATTATCATTCTGACAACACCAATATTCCTCTTGTTTTATATTTCCAATTTTTCCAATTTCTTGTGTACTAACTTATTGTTTATGTTCTTTATTCTTTTTATTGATACTCTTTCTATTTTTGCTGCTGTAACAATTTCAATTTCTCCAATGATTATCTTATTTTATCTTATCTTAAATTTAAAGTTAAAAACTGAACAGTCAAATAAGAAAACAGAACTTTACACTTGACTTGTTTTTCCGTAAATGCTTTTTCTGTTAATGTAGATTTTGGCAGTAGAACCTCCTGCTGACATATCTTTGTGACAGCAAACAGCACCATAAATTCAGAGTTTGAAATGGATTTTCATTCTTTTGGAATCTACTACATTTTCCGGTCTCATCCTGAACCGCTGGCGGCTGTTTTCTGGCTGCTTCTGAAGCTGCAGACCACAAATCCGTCATCCTGAGAGGAAACTACTAGTGGGTCCACTCTTCAGATCCACTCAGCTTCAACAAACCCACGCTTCCACTGATATACATAAACATTATAATTTCATGTGACCGATATGTCTTAATTCAGCTGGAAAAAAACAGAAAGAGCTTCAATGATAAGGAACATTTACCCAAATGTTGTGAAGTGTCACTGTAGCAGCCAATGTGTATGTTTGACTGTGTTTATGTATTTGTTTGGGCTGCATGCATTAGGTCACTTGCATTGATTGACACATAGGTTTCCTCTTCTTTTACCTGTTCACTAGGGTGGTGGTGGGAGTTTTTAGACAAAGGGGGTTAGTTAGTATTGCTCCAATATTTTCTGTTGACCGTCGCCACCGTCACAATATTATCACATCGTATCACAGTAAGAGGTATTGTTTAATAATTTTAGTGCAACAACTGCTTGTCAGTCTATTAATCTTTACTCTTCATCTGGCTTTCAGCTTGGGTTTGTGTGGACGCGTCACAGATGCGAGCCTTCTATGACTCTCAGCGGCCTCTTTTTTTGAGAGCAGTCGATACAGTCACTTTTAGGGAAATTATGTCAGTTTTTAACCCCATAACCCACATGTCAATTTAAATTAAAATGATGCAAAACAGGACATATATATACTTTATATATATATATGTGTGTCTGTGTGTGTTTTTTTGTGTGTGTGTGTGTGTGTGTGTGTGTGTGTGTGTGTGTGTGTATGTCTGTATATTTTGTAGTAGCTTTATTGTCATCATATTTAGGGTCAGACGACTGTATAACAAAATTTATATAGCACTCCCTGAGCCATAAGAACATTTAAGACAATTAAAAACAACTTAAGACATAAATAAAACACTGATAATCTATAAGAGCAATAAAGTGCAATATAAAAAGGTGCAAACAGCGGCAATGCTTGTAACAGTAGGCCATGCAAACTCCAGTGAGTGTATGCGGGTGAGTGGGATGAGGGGATCAGGCCATGTTCATTAGTTAAGGTATGTATAAGCAAGACGTGCCAGTTAAAGTGAAGTGCACTGCAGTATTTAAAAAACATCTACAAAATATAACACAGGTTAATGTTATAGTTATTATTTTCCATCGCTGTGTTGCACAGTATTGATGATGAGTGATATGAATTAATAACCTGAGCTGCAGTACAGCCATTTCTCCTGCTGGTGTCGCTGTGATTTAATAAGCATGAGCTGTAGTACCTCTGTTTTCTCCCGCTGGTATCGCTGTGATACAATAAACCTGAGCTGCAGTAGTCTACCGCTGTTTCTCCCGCTGGTGTCGCTGTGATACAATAATCCTGAGCTGCAGTACCGCTGTTTCTCCTGCTGGTGTCGCTGTGAGTTAATAACCCGAGCTTCAGTACTGCTGTTCCTCCTGCTGGTGTCGCTGTGATACAATAACCTGAGCTGCAGTACCGCTGTTCTTCCTGCTGGTGTCGCTGTGATTTAATAACCTGAGCTGCAGTACCACTGTTTCTCCTGCTGGTATCGCTGTGAGTTAATAAACCTGAGCTGCAATACCGCTGTTCCTCCTGCTGGTGTCGCTGTGATTGAATAAACCGGAGCTGCAGTACCTCTGTTCCTCCTGCTGGTGTCGCTGTGATTTAATAACCATGAGCTGCAGTACCGCTGTTCCTCTTGCTAGTGTCACTGTGATTTAATAACCTGAGCTACAGTACCGCTGTTTCTCCTGCTGGTGTCGCTGTGGAGTGCAGCGGCCTCAGCCACCCGGAAGTTGTCCCTCTACTGTCTCTCGCGGTGTTAGTTGTTTTCATTGATTGGAAACATGGCGTCTGAGGGAGAAGCGGGCAGCGCTGCAACCACCGAGCAGGACACCGGAGACGGGTTAGTCCGCTTCATATCCAACATTTACCAGTGTCACAAAGCTGCGGGACGTGTCTTTTACTAACTGCGTGAATATAACCCGAATATAAGCAGTTTTTTTTTACCGTTAAAAGCTGATAGAAAGTGGGTTAGCTTCTGTTAGCGCCTCCTGATAATGTTACAGCTGTGAGAAAAATCCCCTTTATAGTTAAAATCTGACAGTTTAAACTCATCCTGTTTGTTGTCTAATGTTTTAATACTTCTTATGTGTTAATATGGAGTCTAATTAAGCAACCAGGTGTTCAAATTTACGTTTTAATGTGTCAATTTCAGCTCGACTGCATTGTTTTTTTGGTTTATTTGCAACATTTGTTAAAATAAAAGTCAGAGAAAAGTAGTAGAATAACAAATAAAACACGTGCAGTTGAGGTAGAAACCCCCCTTATCTTAAAACTTCACCTATAAGAGATAACACACAATAATAATGCAAATAAATATCGTTAATCTAATTAATGTTTGATTTTATTTTCTTATTTTATTTTTTAACCCATGTTGTGTTACTTGCTCTACTTGGTTGCCTTTGTTTTATTGCTTTAAATGTAAACCACTTTGAGCTGCATTTTATGTATGAATGGTGCTATATAAATTTATTATTATTATTATTAATAATAATATTACATACAAAAAGCAAAATAAAATTAACTAAACCAGTAAAATGTATACGTTAAAAAAAAGAAAACTTCTTATTTATATGGAACATTTATTTTTCATCATAAACATTTTAAATTAGATGTGAAGCTTGTATGAGGCTTCAGCTGTCTGAGTTAGTCATATCAAGAAGATTGAGGATCCTTAATATTGTCTGTCAAACCAACAAACTTACTAGAAGCTGATGCGAAAACTAGGACATTGTTATACTGTTTTCAGTTTTGAGTGTATGAACTGTATAAAACTGACTGCCAGCTGATTGTCACAATTTAATTGTCTTATTCTTGACTCACAGTGATGCAGCATTTGGTGAAATACCCACCAACATGGACAATGAATCTTCAAACGGCAAAGAGGGAATGGTAACCTTGCTTTAAAATTTCCTTCCAAATGAAAATGCAGCTGATTTTAGTGTATACTAAATCTCTAAATGCTCTCCATGTCTTTGTTACAAGTGATCATACAGAAGCTGTTTTTAATAAAGAGACTCTCCTCACAGGAAACGGCTGGCGAAGGCTCGGAGGCCGCTGACGCTCTGACTGGATCTGGAGATGAGGAGAGTGGGAGGCAGTTGGGGGAGGTGGAGCTGCAGTGTGCTCTGTGTATGAAGTGGTTCACCGCGGACACGTTTGGCATCGACACTGCGTACGTACAGATCCCAAGATGATAAGTGAAATATCAGACGTTTGGACACACCTTCTTGTTCTCCTGAGTGAGAAAATGTGTCCAAACCTTTGACTTGTTGTGCAATACTGACAGTTTTCATGTCACAGTCGTTGACCCTCGTCTTTCTCTACAGGACCTGTCTTCCCTTTATGACCAATTATGTGTTTCACTGCAACGTGTGCCATCACAGCGGCAACACATACTTCCTCAGGAAACAAGCAAGTAGGTGTTTCCTTAGTTAGAAACCTCCAGAAATTAAACGTAAGAGTGGATTTAAGTTTTGTGATGCTTGTGCACAACATTAAAGTTTTAATTGTAAGTGTCAGTCACATAAACTGATGATAGTATTTGTGTTTTAGACCTGAAGGAGATGTGTCTCACAGCCCTGGCAAACCTGACATGGAGGTCCAGAACACAAGACGAGCACCCAAAGACCATGTTCTCCAAGGACAAGGTGAGTCCAACACGGTTTCACAAACTCGTGCTCTGTAAAGGTGATAAATTGTATGTGATATTGGGCTTTTCAAATAAACTCGATTTGATGTTAAGTAAATATGATGTCAAAAATTGAGGCCCGATCTTGACCAATAGTCAGGATGAAATAAGAAGTAATCCACGATAAAGAGGATATTTATGCATTTCTTATTTTATTAAATTACCAAAACAGTTATTTCCCACTGGCAATTCATTTAGAGTTGTAATACAAACTTCATGTAAATGAAAAGGGAGACATAAAATATACAATATATGTACAGCTTGATTTAAGATTATTGCCATCATGGTCTTTAAACTGTGAGGTGGGAAAAACTTGTACTCCTTCTTTGAGTCATAACTGAGTTAAATCTGAAGAAAAGATTTAGTGTGACTTAAACTTCCAGATGATTTCATCATCTCTGATGTGCATCACCAATACATCCTCATGAATCCATTTAGAAATGAAAAAAAGTCACTTTAGAACCTCCCTGAGAATCATCATGTTTTAAAGTTTTCTTCAGTATCTCAGTAATCGTGATAGTTGCCTCTTCATCATGTTACACTGCAAACAGCTGATACACATGACTATTAACGGCCAATTTGTAAAACATTTAAACAAATATCAGATCATCATACAATTCAATTCTATGCCTTTATTGTCATTTCACAGTAGTACAACAACAATATAAAAATGGTCGTAATAAATAAGAGCGGTCATTGCTGACTTAATTGCACATGCCGGCACTTTCGAGGTGCATACACAGTATAGACTAAAGCACAGTTGATGAGTTCATATCATTTTAATGACACTTGGGAGTCTGGAAGTGTGAGATTTCATGGACATGTATCACCTTCCAGAGAGCAGCAGTGTGAAGTGTGTGTGTCCTGGATGAGACTCTTCCCACCTAATTAAATAATGAAACATTAGAATATTAATATGTATGGTGCAGTGTTACAGTACAGTGGTTTGACACTCTCTACTCACAACAGTTTGGTAAATTTCACTCTGTATAATTTAAATATCAATTCTGTGCAATTAATTTATTTTTATTACTCCTTGTAGTTTAAAACAGTGACAGCAGGAGGAATTATGCAGATATAAATAATATCAAGAAGGCAAACATCTTCTGTTTTTGTTGACTGTGTGAAAACTTTGTCACGAATGGAAATATTTGCCTTTTCTTATTTTTTGTTGCAGGATATCATACCGTTCATTGATAAGTATTGGGAGTGCATGACAACTCGTCAGAGACCAGGGAAGCTCACCTGGCCCAACAACATAGTGAAGACAATGGTAATGCTGGGATGTACAGCTGCAGAAGATCTGTCTGTCTGAGAAAATCAGCACATGAAGAAAATATAGAAATAGTTTCACATATAGCAGCAGTTTAATAGCTCTTGTGTTTATTTTGCAGAGTAAAGAGCGAGATGTTTTCCTCGTGAAGGAGCATCCTGACCCAGGCAGCAAAGACCCAGAGGAGGAATACCCTAAATTTGGCCTGTTGGACCAGGTATCCACAAGAAGAAGAGCTGAAGAAGCTGAATACCATTTGTTTACATAATTAAAAGTGTAATCAAAGCTGCTGTTATTTATCTGTAGGACCTGGGAAACATTGGACCCTCATATGACACACAGAAACAGACCACCGCACCTCCAACTGCTGGTGGGCTGAACGGTAAGCAAATACAATAATACAAAATATCTTTTAACTCACATAAAAAACATAAAGGTGGGAGGAACTGGGACATAATTAATGGCCGTTTAAAAGTCCAAACTGAGCGTGAGATGGTGTTTTAATGTGATGACGACGGTGATTCTGTGCATTGTGTTCCAGGTGGATCTTCTTTCTCAGGTGAATATTTGGTATTTTGGCATCCGGGGCTGATCAGTGTGTTTGTTTTTTTGTCCTCTGTAACCGTCTGGATAGAAGTTGGCCGTGAGGTTCCAATCAGATTTCAGTTTTACCCCTCAACCCCCCCCTCCTCACACAGATTAAACTCAAACTCAAGCCAAACTGATCCTCAATAAAACATCTTGTGGGCAACTTCATCCATGTCCAGTTGTGACCCCCCCTCCCCCTCCTTCTGTCTGCTCTCTGCATCTGCCCTCCCTCCTCCCCTCTTTTTTTGATCGGTGAACTTCCTCGTCTCTAGCTTGCTGCTATTGAGCTCTGATCCCCCCCCCTCCAAAAAGAAGAAACCTCCTCTCTAAAATGACGCTCAGCTCTCTGAATTACAACACGTGTGAGAGCAGAGTGCCATTTTTGATGATTTGTCGTCGGCTTACATCCAAACCTAATTAGCCTCATCCTCCTCTTCTTCTTCTCTATTTGTAGTTTTTGGGTCAGATCATCAGCCACAATCTAAATAATGAAGCTAACGTTTAGTTGAATTTCCTTAAAACTCTACTTCTGAGACCTCAATGTTCAGCTGTTTGTAGTCAGGAAGGATTTTAAAGTTACCAGATATCACATTTTAAAAATAACTTTCATGGTTTTAATGTGTTAAACAAGATCAATGATTCAAACTTTAGAAGATGTAATTGCTACTGCTTTGTTTTCCACATGAATATAATGTTTTGTGGAGTATTTTAATGTGTGGCGTAAAGAGAAAGTATTTTCATCAGGAATTTATCTGCAAATTATTATCTTAATATATCATTTTGTCTGTAAAATGTCTTAAAAATAGTGAAAAATGTCAATTATAACTTCTTATAAGATAAGATATATTCCTTTTAATAGTCCTGCAGTGGGGAAAATGACAGTATTGCTGCAGCAAAGTGGACAGTAACAATAGAAAGAGCATCAATAAAAAGAATAAAGAACAATAAATAATAAGTACACAAGCAATAAAAACAATAGTAACATTATGTACAGATAGCCCATAATTATGTCTTAAAATTGCCTTTTTTGTCTGATTGAACAGTCCAAAATCCAAAGATTTGGCTGTCATATATGACGCTTGGAAGCTTTAAATTCTTACATTGAAGAAGCCCCAACCAGCAAATATTTGGCAGGTTTGCGTAAAAATATGACAATTTCTCATTTCGTACATATAATGTTTATTTTTTCATTGTGAGGTATGTGATCAGAACGGTGTGGCTGAGTCACGTTGAAGAGGTTTTATTCATTAGAGGCTGATAGTGTTTGGACTAATTCCTGCCTTTTATGTGCCTGCTGTTTCCCTGTGTGACACCCAACGCCTAATAACCTGCTGTGTGTGTGTGTGTGTGTCTGTGTGTGTGTGTGTGTGTGTGTGTGTGTGTGTGTGTGTGTTCTTTACAGTTGCATTGTTGTTGTGTAAAGGTGATGAAAAGACAATTAAAAAAGACTTTAGAAGTAAATCTGAATGAAAGGAGCAGCATAAAACATCTATTAGCAGATTAATTGATCAATTAGCACAACTCACCTGGTGGTTGTAATGATGCCACCTGGTGTAAAGTAATGTGACTGAACTGTAGTATAGAGAAGTTTTTTAGGTATAACTGACAAATCACTAAAATATTTAATGTCAGTTTTTCTAAAGCTGCTCTCAGTAGGACTGCTGGTCGTGTGTGTGTGTGTGTGTGTGTGTGTGTGTGTGTGTGTGTGTGTGTGTGTGTGTGTGTGTGTGTGTGTGTGTGTGTGTGTGTGTGTGTGTGTGTGTGTGTGTGTGTGTGTGTGTGTGTGTGTGTGTGTGTGTGTGTGTGTGTGTGTGTGTGTGTCAGTTCACAGTTCCTCATGTTCAGTAGTCAAACCTGTGTTGTATGTTTGAAGGCGCTCTGGCTCCAGGCCCAGGAAAAGGAAGAGGAGCCAAACGCAAGCAGCAGCAGCAACAGGAGGGAACGGCTGCTGGAGCAACCAAGAGAACACGCAGGTGAAAGAGCTGTTACCGATAACACACACACACACACAAACAACCCCGAGTATGTCCCTCACTTTGCAAAAAAACAAAAAGTAAAGTTTAAATCTTATATTGGATTTTCAGAATTAAAGTCGTAAAATGTCTTAAAAAAACGTACATTGGATTTTCAGAATTAAGGTCATAAAATGTCTTAAATCTTTATAGTGGATTTTCAGAATTAGAGCCATGAAATGTCTTTGTATCACATTTTCAGAATTAAAGTCGTGAAATGTCTTAAAAAGTCATATTGGATTTTCAGAATTAAAGTCACGAAATGTCTTAAAAAGTCATATTGGATTTTCAGAATTAAAGTCACGAAATGTCTTAAAAAGTCATATTGGATTTTCTGAATTAAAGTCGTGAAATGTCTTAAAAGTCTTATATCAGATTTTCAAATTAAAGTCATATATCCCTTTTCTGTCTGACAGTGTTAAAGCAGTACATTGATAACTCAGTGACATCATCTTTTTACCTCCCTGCAGCGACCCTCTGTTCTCGGCCCAGCGCCTGCCCCCCCACGGTTACCCTCTAGAGCATCCCTTCAATAAAGACGGGTACCGTTACATCCTGGCAGAACCGGACCCCCACGCTCCGGACCCGGAGAAGCTGGAGCTGGACTGCTGGGCCGGAAAACCCATCCCTGGTGATCTGTACCGGGCCTGCCTGTACGAGAGAGTCCTGCTGGCCTTACATGACAGAGGTACTCCAGGGTTAGAGAGGCCAGTTTAACCTTTTAATGTAGAGATAAACCAGATGTTTATGATCAGTTTAACCCTCATGTTGTCCTCGAGTCAAGGAAGGAAGGGAGGAGGAAGGAAGGAAGGAAGGAAGGACAGGAGGGAGGAAAGAAGGGAGGAAGGAAGGATTGAAGAAGGAAGGAAAGGAGGGAGGAAGGAATAAGGAAGGAAGGAAAGGAGGAAGGACGGAAGGGAGGAAAGAAAAGAAGGGAGGGAGGAAGGAATGAAGGATGGAGGAAAGAAGGACGGAAGGAAGGAAGGAGGGAGAAAGGAAAAGAGGAAGGGAGGAAGGAAGGAAAAAAGGACAGAGGAAAGAAATAATAGAGGAAGGAAAGGAAGGAAGAAAGGGGGATGGAGAAAAGAGAGGAGGGAGGGAGGAAGGGCAGACGGAAGGAAGGGAGGAAAGAAGGAACAGTCAAAACAGACGGGGTCAATTTGACCCGGGAGGACGACACGAAGGTTAATATCTAAATGACGTCACGTTCATACTTCAGTTTTACGTTCATGTTTCAGCGCCTCAGTTGAAGATATCTGACGACCGTTTGACGGTGACCGGGGAGAAAGGTTACTCGATGGTCCGAGCCTCCCACGGAGTCCGAAAGGGCGCCTGGTACTTTGAGGTTTCTGTCGAGGAAATGCCTCCAGACACCGCGGCCCGGCTCGGCTGGTCTCAACCGCTCGGTCAGTAACTCCTCACTCTCACACCAAACCTTTACATTTTCTTTTTGGAAAATAGTCTGCAGATTAATCCTTTTTTTTTTTTTTAATGGTGAATTGCAGCGTTAAATCTGACTGTGCACAGAGAGAGGTGACGTTGCAATTTTACTAAAAATGTACATAAATCATCTGCAGAGCTGACAACAGAATCTCGGGTGCATTTATAATTTACTGTAGTTGGATTAATTCGGATCATAATGAACCATCTCATATTGGACTAGTAATGTGTAGTTTTAAATAATGGAAATAATAATAAAAGAGGAATTTACAGGATCAGATTTTACTTTTTGATCCCGTTGCTTTTATTCCTGATCTATTTTAGGGGTCAATGAGGAATTAATACTAGATAGATGTATAATGTACTAGTTTCAACATGTGTAAAGAGGTAAAATACATTATTTATAAATCATGGTACTGTTTGGTTTATTTTTAACTAAACCCTTTCCAACATGTTCAAGATTTCCTTTATTGTCATTTTCATTTTGTACTTCCATACATAAGAAAAACAAATATTCTTTACCTGAAAAAGACAAATGGAAAAAATATTGAAATGAGTAAATTTGCAATCTAAAATGAATAGGCCTGGATAAAAGTCATTAATTAAAATAGTCATGATTATTAAAAGAACGTTCATGTTTGTAAAGTGTGTATTTAATAAGTGTGTGAAAATTCTAGCTTCCTTATTTAGATCAGGTAATCAAACACACCTGGTCAAGGAGGAAGTGTTGGAGTAAGAATCTGACCAAGCCAGAAACGTTTAGCATATTTCTCAGAAGATATCACGGTTTGATACCCGATCTGTTCTCACGGTGTTGAATTGCTGCAGAATATATGACGTAATCCTGCATTTCTTAACTGATTAACTTCAGTCTCTGCTTTAAAATAATGATTCATTTTTATTTCTTGAGTGTATTTCTTCCCATCACAAACTTAAGAAATCTTTTTTTCTCCAATATTTTAAATGATATTTGGGGCAAAATGCAAATGACTGTTTTTTTTTTTAAAGTGACCTGCTTTGAAGTTCATAGATCTAGTAAACATTAAAAGACAGCATGAATTATGTTTAAAGCAAGAAATAATTCACTTCAGTTTAATACAAACAAAACCTTAGTGTTTGTACAACAGTTGAAGAAAATGTCTGTTTCAAACTGTGGGGTGAATTTGTGGACATGGAGTTAAAACAAAGAATTAAGAATTAATATTAATCGGTTCAAAAAGATAAGCAAAAAAATATAATATTTTTAGAGGTATATGGATGAAGAAGAATGGGTTGGCTTTATAAATAGGTTTTTATAAATTTGGGATAGATGTTTTTATATATGAGTTAATGGAGGAGTAGTGAGAAATGGGGAAGGATTTATAATTATATACTTCTTGCTACTACCTTTTTGAACACTGTTATTCTTGTTTTATTTATCTGTTTTTATTCTCAAGTTCCAAATAAATAACTTTAAATTCACTCAACCTATACACAGATGCTGCCTGATTATGAGACTGTGTTAATCTCTTCCTCTTGTCTGAATAACTTTTTTCCCCTTTTCATATCGTAGGTAATCTGCAGGCTCCTCTGGGTTACGATAAGTTCAGCTACTCGTGGCGCAGTAAGAAGGGAACACGCTTCCACCAGTCGATAGGGAAGCATTACTCCTCCAGCTACGGCCAGGGAGACACGTTGGGCTTCTTCATCGAGCTGCCCGACGGCACGGAGACTTCCAAAGCTCTGCCGGATACGTACAAGGACAAGGTAACACCTGAGACACGCTGAAGACTTCTCACTGCAACCACACACATCTTTATTAACCCTCCTGTTGTCCTCCCGGGTCAAATTGACCCCATCTCTTTTGACTGTTCCTTCTTTCCTCCCTCTTTCTTTAATTTTTCCTTCATTCTCCCCCTCCTTCCCTCTTTCTTTGCTCCCTCCTCCTTCCTTCCTTCTCTCCTTACTTCCTTCCTCTTTTCCTCCCTCTCTCCTTACTCCTTTCCGTCCTTCCTTCCTTCCTTTCTTCCTTCCTTCCTTCCTTCTTCTTTTCCTCATCCCTGCTTACTCCTTTCCTTCCTTCCTTCTTTCCTTCCTTCTCTCCTTCCTCCCTTCCTCTTTTCCTCCCTCCCTCCTTACTCCTTTCCTTCCTTCATTCCTTCCTCTTTTCCTCCCTCCCTCCTTACTCCTTTCCTTCCTTTCTTCCTTCCTCTTTTCCTCATCCCTCCTTACTCCCTTCCTTCCTTCTTTCCTCCTTTCCTTCCTTCCTTCCTTCCTTCTTTCCTTCCTTCTCTCCTTCCTCTTTTCCTCCCTCCCTCCTTCCTTCCTTCCTCTTTTTCTCCCTCCCTCCTTACTTCCTTCCTTCTCTCCTTCCTCCCTTCCTCTTTTCCTCCATCCCTCCTTACTCCTTTCCTTCTTTCCTTCTTTCCTCCCTTCATCCTGTCCTTTCTTGACCTGAGGACAACAGGAGGTTTAAGCTGCCTTTATTCTGACATCTATTCTTCTGTCTGTTCTCGTTCCAGGCGCTAATTAAGTTCAAGAGCTACCTGTACTTTGAGGAAAAGGACTATGTGGACAAAGCAGAGAAAAGCCTGAAGTCCATGACACCCAGCAGGGTCAGAAAACCTCTCTGGAAGAAAATCCTGTTAGATACAGCATTGACAATATTCGCTGCTGTTAACTTGTGGTTCCTATTTTTTTGTTGGGTTTATTTTTAGATGATCTTCTATAAAAATGGAGTGAACCAAGGTGTCGCCTATGAAAACTTGTTCGAAGGCCTCTACTTTCCCGCTATCTCACTTTACAAGAGCTGCACGGTCAGTACGAGTGTTGTGTTAATGATGCTTTCAGTGTTTTCTTAACCTTCGTGTTGTCCTCCCGGGTCAAATTTACCCCGTCGGTCTTGACTGTTCCTTCTTTCCTCCCTTCCGTCTGTCCTTCCTCCCTCCTTCTCTCTTTCTTTCCTTCCTCCATCCCCCTTTTTTCCTTCCTTCTGTCCTTCTTTCCTCCCTCCCTCCTACCTACCTTCCTTCCTTCTTTCCTTTCCTCCCTTCCTTCCTTCCTCCCTTTCTTCCTTCCTCCTTCCTCTTTCCTTCCTCTTTCCTCCCTTCCTTCCTTCCTCCTTTCCTTCCCTCTTCCTCCCTTCCTTCCTTGACTCTAGGACAACAGGAGGGTTAAAGGGCCGTCTACACCAAGGACTGATAACTAGGATAACTATAAAGATAACTGTGTGATCAGAAGTATTTCAGACACTAGTTGCTGTGATGTTTCAGTATTTACAGAACAAACTGACCCACTGCAGCACATGTTGAAGCAGCTTTTATTGAGCTGTGGCAGCACTAACACACAGTATGAGCACGGATCTGAAGCATAAAAGATTCACTAACTTTGTCATTTATTCACATTATAATAGAGAATAAAGCTCCAGCATCTTTGTATAATAAAGACCTCTGGGTGTCATTTTGCTCCAATTTACAACGCTTCAGTCTGTGGTGAAAGAAGAGCAAAAATGCATTAAAATAAATAAGTATAAATTAATAAAATCAGTCAGTGAGTTTCCTAAATAAAGATGACCTCGTTATCAAGGTTAAAAGTTCAATTAATCGTGAATTAATTTGGATTTCAGCCCTACTCTTGATTGGTTGGACCTTATGGAATATTTAGACATGCCTGGTTCATGGGAAGGATTTTGATTGGCCAACGATATCGTTCAACACAGTCGATGTAGTTATGTGGTATAGTCTTTGTTGTTAGTTTGCTAAAGTTTACCGTCTCTTTTCAGGTGTCTGTCAATTTTGGGCCAAATTTCAAACACCCTCCGAAAGATGTGAAGTTCCAGCCGGTGAGAGCTTCTTCCTCTTCCTCATCTTTTCTCAGCTGACTTTTAAAAACCCTCACAGTGACTTTCACAGAGCTGTTTTTTTGACTAAACTTCTGTATTTGGGTTTTTCTTCTTCCTCAGATGAGTGACATGGGCTGGGGAGCTGTGATCGAACACACACTGGCTGACATGTTGTACCACGTGGAGACGGATGTTGACGGACGACGCAGCCCTCCGTGGGAAGGATGAAAAGAGATGTTGAATTCAGTACTCAGAGACGCCTCCCTCAAGTCCAAACCTTATTCTGCCTTCAAACAGTAAAATTAAGCTCCACACACACCGCAGTAAAGTGTAGTTCGAAAAAGGTTGTGGCGGAGTTGCGATATATATATAGGAAGTTAAAACCTGATGAATTTGTGCAAAAAAAGATTGATTGATTACAGGATCTAATAATGGATGGCAGCATATCATCGTTTGTTAGCGTGGCATCGACTGACATTCCACACTGAACATCGGACGACGACGAAATCATCTTATTTTTGGTGCTCTGCTTTAAAGATATGTATATTTTAAGTCGTACAGATCTCCCTGGATGTCGGTATCATGTTAAATCCCCCCCCCCCCAACCCCCCGATGTCTCTGCGTGAAAGTTGCGGCCAAATTAGACCCACTGTAAACATTTCGTACAGTCCTTCTGTAGATGAGAGGTGGTTCTGAAGTCTCTAGTATATTCTGTCTTTTTTGCTAATTTTATTTGTTTTAAAATGTTTGTCAGTTATTTACTGTTTTATACTTTGGGTTAAATAAAAAAAATTGCTACACGGACAACGTTGAATTCATTCATGAAGTCTAGATTTCACACAGAGATTCGTGTATTTGACATGAAATCAGTTGCATTCACACTGCAAGCCAAAATTCGATTTTTAGCCAATCTAAATTGGAACCAGATGGCTCTTATGTCTTAAGTCTGAACAGTCATAAATCACATGAAATCCGATTTTTGCAAACCAGATGGAAACCACCTTTGGGAGGCAGTTTCAAATCGCATTTGGACAGATGTGTCTGAGTCTGAACAGCTCCAAACACTCAAATCGGATTTGACTGTCCGTGACGTCTCTCTACGTCTCTACGCTACGTCACTCTATGCAACACCAGACCCGCGCTTATTCCAGTCGTTGTTGCTAGCTGATATCAATGGAGGCAATGGAGGACGTCGAAAACATCAGTCCTTGGACAGAGGACCAAACCAAATTCTTAATCTTTGGGGAGATGGCTCCGTTCAAGCGAAGCTCGAGGGTTTGTTGTTGCTGTCGCAATTATATGACATCACACAATACACGCTACAGAGTGGCCCAGTCTGAACAGAGCCAAATCTGATTTGGACACTTGCTAAAAACGGTTTGGACAGTCAGGCTTAAAAATCAGATTTGAGATGGAATCAGATTTGTCTGTAGTCTGAACGCAGCCTAAGAATGCCTTAATTTCGTTTTTTGGTTTTCAAGGTCTAAAAATGTCTTAATGTCTGAAATTGTAGGAGTTACGGCATTAAATTTGATGTGAGCATAATTATATTTGCTTAGTTTGTTATTTCTCATTATTATCATTATTACAATCAACTTATTGATTAAAGTTAAACATTATCAGCTGTTGAAACTAATCATTAGTTACAGTCCTATATAAATGACTAGCTCAATTTCAACCCGCTACAACAGTAAAATCCTACTTTTGCATTATGTCTCAATGTGTTATGAGTCACATGTGACACTTTTCTGCATTAAGTACTAACTTGAACAACCTACATAGTAATGCATACTATTACTGAGGTGACATTAGTGTTTTTATACAAGTAAAGGTTCTAAATACTTCCACCACTGTTTGACAAGCAATTTTAATACAATAATTTTTCTCGTTAAGACAGGTGACAAAAGCTTTACACAGAATAGTCGTATTTGCATTCTTTTGCGATATTAGAAAGGTCTTAAAAGTCATTAAAATGTGCAGATAACCTGCCTGCAACTGAAGACTATTTTCATTACTGATTAATCTGTTAAGTATTTTCTCAATTAACTGATTAATCCTTGTTTGGTTTTTTTAAATGTCCAAATATTGAAAATGACAAGTTCAAGGTGATTTATCCTCGTGTTTTGTTTTGTCTGACCAACCAATCTAAATGTCTAACTTTTTAAAAAATGTTCATTTGTATTAGGACAAATGTATAGTGTGAATTAATGCCATGTACCAAAGTATTTATAGCATAAGCTAGTTTGGCATGCCCACACTTTTCGAAAACTCAGCAACTACAAACTTAAACATACATTAAAACACACAAAACTCAACAAGTACATTTATACAAAACAGCACAAACACAAACATTTAATTCACAATCGTATAAGAAGGAAATCTGCAAATATTCACATTCGTAACCAGGATGGAACCTGAAGTACATTTTTGGCATTTTTGCTTTAAAAAACACAAACTCAAATGATAAATCAATCATTAAAACTTATTAATAAACTAAAATAAAACGGTTAAATATACAGTATTTAAAAAAGGGAAAAAGAAAAGAAAAGCGGACCTTCATATATTGGTTTCCAACCACTGCGTAATAGGGCTGGGTATCGTTTAAAATTATGATACCACTACCAATCCAAGTCCCCTTAAAGTGATACTGATACCAGCTGAGTTCTTCATTAGATACCCATCATTCTTTTATCCAGTGTAACAGGTGTGTAGTGTAGACACACTTTAGAGCGTTTAGGTGGCATCTTGGCTGCTGAACTGTTAAGCGCGATAACTCAAATTCACCACGACTTCACCACCACAGACGGGTTGTAGCTGCTGTGGCAGTGGACCAATCACATGTTGAATTATATGGAAGAATGCTTGCTGTTGATTGGCTGTGAGCAAGTCCATACAAATATTTTTCATATTTTCTAGCTCTGGGTGAAAAAAGGATTGGTTGCAGGTATCGTTTGACGGGAGAAGTTTTGATACTACTTGGTATCAATTTACTTCGGTCGAGTACCGATACCCAGCCCTACTGCGTAATGTTGAGCTTTATGTGCCGTGCTACTGGTATCAAAATTCATGTACTTTTTTTTCTTTAAAGACCAACTGAAATAGCTTTTTTGTCTGCTACAGCATCATAACAGCATCACATTGCTGTTATACAGTAAATCTTTGCATAAAACTAACGTGTTGCTCTATCATCAGCAGAGCAGACGGTCACACTGAGCCTGATTGCATCCTGACACTCAACACAAGAACCACAGACTCTGAACAACAACCGGCATTAACTTCCCTGCTAAAGTCTCCTTCTTATCTAACTTACAAACATGAACACACGTCTTCTGCACTTTAGCTTACTGGAGGAGCCACTAAACAAATATTCTGGTAATGACAGTTATCATGCTTGTTAGCAAATTAGTGGCTCAGCTGCAGCACTTTAAACAGTCTGCAAATGTCACTTTGGACCTTTTAGATGCTGGTTTGGTTCTCAATCTTTAAAACTGCTGCTAACAACACACTGTGTGTCCATGACTTGTAGCTACAGCTGAGATCAAATTGACCCCGTCTGTTTTGACTGTTCCTTCTTTCCTCCATTTCTTCCTTCCTCCCTCCTTTCCTTCCTTCCTTCTTCCTTCCTTCTTCCTCCCTTCTTTCCTTCCTTCCTTCCTCCCTCCTTTTCTTCCTTCTTCCTCCCTTCCTTCCTTGACTCGAGGACAACAGGAGGTTTAAATACAGAATTTCTGATATTTACCCATAATTATTAATAATCATAAAAAAAACTATCAACAATATTAACAATATATTTTTAAATGTTGACATTATTTTTTAATGGCTAAATGTGATTTCAGTTGGACTTCAAATTGGTTGGAAATGAGTGTGCGCATGGTAAACAGTTTAAACTGAGAACAGACGAAGGAGAAAGAGCTAAAATAGTGGAGCTGCTAGGGGTGTAAGTACGAGTTTCTTCACGATATGGTATTATGTATGTTCACCGATATCACAAAGTCTGCCACGATATGATTTCAATTCGATTCAGGAGGCAGCGATCGAATCACAAAAACTATAATATCATTTGACATTTTTACTCCTGAGCTCAACCAGCCATTCAAATGAAAAACAATCTGTTCTTTTTTTAATAAAAATAGATATCCTGTTCAGTATAAAGTGCCACATTTTGATATATTGAGCTTTAAAACTTTCACTTTTTCTGGCTGTTGCTGTGGTGTCTCTCATTTTGTTTGGAGGTGTGTTCGCTCTGGCGGAGACATGCGCATCTTAACCATTTACATACTGTTCATATTCTGACTTATAATTAATCTCTACACTAATTCACATTCATGAATCCCACCTCAATCATTAATACATGTTTGATTAATGTTTCTGTTTGATTAAAATACATTCACAATCACTATTTTATGGTCCAGGAGAACATTTTATAGCATATGATGATTACAACATGTTTTAATGCAGATTTTTTTTTGTATATAAATACAGGTCAAATTTGTACATTTGCATATGTAAAAATGTGTATTAGCTGCACTTTATTTCCATTTTTATATACTGTGGGTCACGTAAGGAAAAGTCTGGCTAAAAGAAATGTGTATATGTGTATATTTAAAGCTGTCAAATGTAAAAAAAAAAAAAAAAAAGGTTTAAACTTGCCCCTGAACAGTATATAAGGGTTAAAGATGATGATGTCTACTTGATGAATTCATTTTGCATCATTGCTCATTAAATCGACGTATCTTTACCACCCTAGGAGCTGTCAGTGTAAGGAGAACAACACAAAGACACTATTTAAAGGAACACTGACTCAGCTGTCCTCTGCTACTACAGTCAATTTTTTTTCTTTCTTTAAAGCAGTCGAGGTGAACTTTATTTAGCGGTACTGTACTGTGCCGGTCCTCAGAGGGCCGTGCTGAGCAGTCCTGACGTCATCAAGGTCCCGTTGGGCACCAAAGCCTGCCTGCTCTCATCTGACGGCTCTGGATGGTTCTACGGTGGAAGAGAAATAACTTATTATAATTCACAGAACCACACACACACTTTTAGAAGCAGCAGTGTTTTTGTTCTTACGTGTCTGCGGAAGATTCGTTGCAGCAGGCTGCGTTTGGGGCTCTCGGGGGTCTGGGAGTAGTCCAGGTCTGGAGATCGAGACCCTTCAGGGCCAAAAACGTTCAGCTCCTTGAAACATCCGGTCTCTAAGATCTATGAACCGAAAGACAGAGAAAAAGTCGATGAGATTTGTAGATTCCCTTAGCAAAAAGTAGTTTATTCAAGTGTACTACGAGTATACTTATTTTATACTAAAACTGAGGCAGTATGCTTGAAGTTTTTTTTTAGTTTTTATATACTATATTTTATATACTTAAGAATAGTATAGTGAAGTATACTTGGCTTATACTGAAAAGTATAAAGAAAAGTCTGAGACTAAGTACATTAATACTAAGACTTACACTTATACTTTAATACTAAAGCTTCTACTTGTACTTTAGTATACTTTTTACTTCTTTCTGCCACAAAGTACTAATACTTAGTATATCTTGATCCAAGTACAGAATAAGGTCAAGTCATTGACTCGTGCTTACATTTAATTTAGCAGAATAAAAATGTTTTTCACTACACACATTAGCTTTGAGGTATTACCCCTGTTATAAACTTATATGTTCAAGATCAAATAGTATATAACTAGTACAATGGCAGTATATAGAAGAGTGTACTTGTGCTATACTTTAAGTATACTTAATAAACTAAAATGTGGACTAGAAGTATATACCTAGTACACTAGTAGTATATAGATGAGTGGACTTGTTGTATACTTGAAAGTATACTTTTGGAAACTTAAAATGACCTTATAAAGTATACTTTTATAAACTTAAAAATGTTCCAATTTAGTCCGAAGAGGTATTAAATTAGTATACTTTCTAGTACACTACAAGTACATGGTCCGTAGTATACTTGCTATACTTATACTGACACTCAAGCATACTTAATAAAACGAACTTCAAGTATACTACTTTTTGCTAAGGGTTGTTTGTGGACAGAATGTAAAAGTAGAAACTAGCTCACCTCATTTTGCCAGGTTATAGGAATGCTGCCGGTGTTGAACTTAGAATAAAAGTTGTCGTCTGTTTGGTCCAGAGTGACACCTTTCACTGTGGAGAACTCCTCGATGTCTTGCACGTCGCTGCAGTAAACCAGTCTGGGCTGAAAACACAGAAACACATACAGTGAACATGGATTTAAATTCAGTTTTTCTGCCTTCATATTTGTCTGGATCACAGCATCTATCAACCTCCTCCATGTTTATTCAAGTCCAGGCTCATTAATTTTACATCTATAGTTAGAAGTTTGAAGTTTTTTATTTTGCACAATAATAAGACAAAAAGGAAAAAGATAAAGAAATAGCAACAAAAGAAAGGTGCAAGGTAGCGGCAAGAAACCCAAAAGGGCTTATACAGGGCCTCTACGTATATTAAAATTCACAAGTTGAATTAAAAACAAGTAACTATGAAATAGAAAAAGAAAAAAATAATTACCATAAAAATAAAGCAAAATTATAATAATATTAAAAATTAAAATAAAACAATAGTGTAGAAATGTGTGTGTGTGTACGTGTACTACTTAGTGACCTGAGCAATCAGAGCAGCCCCTAAATTGCTCTTATATGTGTTAAAAGAGGAGAACTGTATGGAACTATTAAATTGATCATTCCAGAGTATTGTACCTCTGTATTTTAAGGAAAATTGACCAAGGGTAGTATGATACTGAGGAGGGTGAAGTTGTGTCAATTGTCTAGTATTGTACTTATGTAATTGTGAGTTAACTTGGAAATATTCACTGAAAGGTTTAGGAATGGAATTTGGAATATACATATACTTAAACATAAAAATGCATATTGGGTATATATTGATCTGAAAAATTGTCATTATCTTGAGTTTTTGGAAAAGGGGAGCAGAAGGATCTAGGCGTTTTGAAAATGTGGCAGTTCTAACAAATCTTTTCTGAACTAGATAAATACTATGGAGGTTGGAGGCATATGTACTGGCCCAAACAATGTTGCAGTATATGAGGTGTGGATAAATCAAGCTATAATATAAAGTAAGTAAACAGTTCTGATTAACCAGGTCACGAATTTTCCTGATGACACCAAGCGATCTGGTAACTTTACCACATACCAGGTTGATGTGCTCTTTCCAGCTTAATCTCTCATCAACCAGTACTCCTAAAAATGTTATGGAAGTAACCTGTGAAATTTCTGTTCCATTGATTATAATTTTCGTTTAATCTTTGCAGTATTTCTTGTTTTTATTAGCAAATATAATAAAATTACTTTTTTACATTTAGAGATAACTTATTAGATTGAAAGCATTTTGAAATTTGTTCCATTCCACTGTTAGCATCAGATATAAGGGAATTAAGATTTTTATTTGTCAAGACATTGGTGTCATCAGCAAGAAGTATGGGAAGTAAGGTGGAAGATACAGCAGGAAGATCATTAATATATATGAGGAACAGCAACGGTCCCAGAATAGAACCTTGAGGGACTCCACACATTATTTTAGTCCTACCTGATACTGAGCCATTCGCAAATACATATTGTTCTCTATCATATACATAGCTGTACAACCATTTCAAAGTGTGTTCATGAAAACCATAGTGCTTCAGTTTTTTGATTAAAATTTCATGATTGACTGTATCAAAGGCCTTAGACAAATCTAAAAAGATACCAAGAGCAAATTCATTATTATTCATAGCTGTATATATTTTGTCAACAAGTTGTAATAGGGCCATGTATGCCGAGTGTTTCTTTCTAAACCCATATTGGTGTTCATAGCGGATATTTTGTGCATCTAAATGTTCTAATATACGCTTGTAGACCAGTTTCTCTAAAACCTTTGAAAAACAGGGCAGAATTGATATTGGACGGTAGTTTGTGAAGCTACTAGGATTCCTGGATTTAAAAAGAGGAATGATTTTAGCGACTTTCATACTTTTAGGAACAACTCCATTTTCCATAGACTTTCCACAGATGTATGTGAGTGGTTGTAAAATATGACTACTAACTTCCTCAAGCAGTGATGCACTTATTTCATCATGACCTGCTGCAGAATTATTGAGATCAGCTATTATTTCCTGTACTTCAGTAGCACTTGGTGGATCAAATTGTAATACAGAGGGATAATGACCACGCAAATAGTCAAGTGGACTTCCAGCTGACATCTTGATTCTACTAGAAAGAGAAACACCCATATTAACAAAAAAGTGATTAAAACTACAGGATATATCATACGGATTGTTTATTATTCTCCCGTCACTCAAAAATTGTGATGGTAGTGCAGAAGTTGCTTTCGTTTTATTTAATAATTGATTGATGATTTTCCAAGTGGATCTAATATTACTAGCAGATTCCTTTAATTTCTCAGCAAAGTAATTCTTTTTTGATATACGAAGTAAGTGGGTAAATTTGTTTTTATATTTCTTGTAATTTGTAGAATTTAAGAGACATGGGTTTGATAAGAATTTTTTATATAATTTGTTTTTTTTGACAGAAGATTTTTTTAAGCCAGTGGTAAACCAAGGTTTGCCATGATCAAAGTCCCTCTTTTTATCATATTTGACCAGGGGAAAACATTCATGGAAGACTGAATTAAATGAGTCCATAAATATTTGATAGGCTGTTTCTACATCAGATTCTTTAAGAACATTTTCCCAAGATACATCACCAATCAAAGATTTAAAACGATCCGTATTTTTCTTGTTGAACAATCTGCATTTGTAATCATTAGATGTCTTTTTGTTTGCATTAGCAAATGTAAACTGAATTAAAGCCGCAAGCGGCGATGGCGGGCCCTCGCTCACCCATGCCACTGCGGGGCCTGAGGCATGGCGGGGCTGTGGCGTGAAGCAGAAAGTGAGAAAAAACCTGGAAGGAGGCCAAAAATGCAATGTTTCGTTCATCCAGTAGGGGGCAGTCACAGGTAGTTACACATATGGTCTGGTGTGGTCTGGTGTGTTCAGGGCGGCCACTCATCAGTCATGTGAAGTTTGGAGTGAATTGGACAGAGCATGAAGGAGTTATGAGAGGTTGATGTTTCATCCACCAGGGGGCAGTAATGGGATGCATGCAGGTGTGTTCAGGGTCAGTCCCTCATCACACATGTGAAGTTTCGTGGAAATCGGACAATGTTGATGCAAAAAATGGCACTTCCTGTTTCCACTAGGGGGAGACATGAGCGACACCCCTATCAGATGGAAGAGGTCTCCACCCTGGACCTGTGTATCAATTTTCATGATGATAAGTGTTCAATAAAGCCATCAAAAAGCCAAACGTATTTTCATGGCGAGGAATTGATGGTAGCCACGCCCCCACAGGGACGCCATTACTCGTAGCTTCACAGTGTTCATAATGTAGCTTCACCAACTGGTTCTGCATGTTTTAGAAGTGGAATGAAGTTGATGGGGTCAACTATGTATTTTTCATAAATTTAAGTTCACTTCCTGTTACCACCGGGGGGCGCTATGAGTTACGTGGGAAGTTAATATATCGGGACGTTCAGGGCGGAGCCATCATCATGTCCAGCAAGTTTGAAGCTGATTGGATGAAGTATGTGGGCGTGAGAGCCACTCGTATGTACATGGCGAGCACGCCAAAGTTAGTTGAGCCCTGCCAGACACGCCCTTTGACCTACGGATGCGCAGAGCACAACTTAAGCTCAGCTAGGTCTGGAGATGTTGCGTACCTAATTTGAACTTGATCGGGCGAACGCTGTGGGAGGAGTTAATTTCAGGCGGGAAAAATCAAAACCAAAATGGCCGACTTCCTGTTGGGTTGAGGTCATGAGGTCAAGAGGCTTTTTTGCATATGTGGGTATAATACATATGTGTACCGAATTTTGTGAGCATAGGACAAAGTTAGCAAAATTCCCTATGGGCATTTTTGGACTTTGTAGGGGGCGCTATTCCGCCATTCTGCGTCGACCATGTGCGACCACCCAAAAATATCGAATTTCGGATGAGGCCGGACGTCCGTGCAAAAGTATAAGCATTTTCGCATTTGGGAAAGGGGCGAAATTGGGGCACGAAATTTCGGAAGAATAATAATAATAATTACAGCCGCAAGCGGCGATGGCGGGCCCTCGCTCACCCATGCCACCGCGGGGCCTGAGGCATGGCGGGGCTGTGGCGTGAAGCAGAAAGTGAGAAAAAAACCTGGAAGGAGGCCAAAAATGCAATGTTTCGTTCATCCAGTAGGGGGCAGTCACAGGTAGTTACACATATGGTCTGGTGTGGTCTGGTGTGTTCAGGGCGGCCACTCATCAGTCATGTGAAGTTTGGAGTGAATTGGACAAAGCATGAAGGAGTTATGAGAGGTTGATGGTTCATCCACCAGGGGGCAGTAGAGTGTAACAAAACACAAGCGGTTGCGTTCAGGGTGGGACAGTGATTACACATGTGAAGTTTTTTTGGAAATCGCACAATGATGATGTAAAATATGGCACTTCCTGTTTCCACTAGGGGGCGACACGAGTGAGATCGCCTATGAGCGAATGGAGACGTTGAGGTCGGCACCCTGGACCTGTGTACCAATTTTCATGATGATACGAGTTCAATAAAGCCATCAAAAAGCCAAACGGATTTTCATGGCGAGGAATTGATGGTCGCCGCGTCGCCACACGGACGCCATTACTCGTAGCTTCACAGTGTTCATAATGTAGCTTCACCAACTGGTTCTGAATGAAGTTGATGGGGCAAAGTATGTAATTTTAATGAATCTTAGTTAACTTCCTGTTACCACCGGGGGGCGCTATGAGTTACGTGGGAAGTTAATATATCGGGACGTTCAGGGCGGAGCCATCATCATGTCCAGCAAGTTTGAAGCTGATTGGATGAAGTATGTGGGCGTGAGAGCCACTCGTATGTACATGGCGAGCACGCCAAAGTTAGTTGAGCCCTGGCAGACACGTCCTTTGACCTACGGATGCGCAGAGCACAACTTAAGCTCAGCTAGGTCTGGAGATGTTGTGTACCTAATTTGAACTTGATCGGGCGAACGCTGTTGGAGGAGTTAATTTTAGGCGGGAAAAAACAAAACCTAAATGGCCGACTTCCTGTTGGGTTGAGGTCATGACGTCAAGAGGCTTTTTTGCATATGTGGGTATAATACATATGTGTACCGAATTTTGTGAGCATAGGACAAAGTTAGCAAAATTCCCTATGAGCATTTTTGGCGCTATTCCGCCATTCTGCGTCGACCATGTGCGACCACCCAAAAATATCGAATTTCGGATGAGGCCGCACGTCCGTGCAAAAGTATAAGCATTTTCGCATTTGGGAAAGGGGCGAAATTGGGGCACGAAATGTCGGAAGAATAATAATAATAATAATAAACATTACAATTTCAATAGGGCTTTCGCCAGGCGACTTGCAGTCGCCGCTCGGGCCCTAATAATAATAATAATAATAATAATAATAATAATAAACATTACAATTTCAATAGGGCTTTCGCCAGGCGACTTGCAGTCGCCGCTCGGGCCCTAATAAACATTACAATTTCAATAGGGCTTTCGCCAGGCGACTTGCAGTCGCCGCTCGGGCCCTATTTAAAGCTGCAAGCAGCGATGAACGGGCCCTCGCCCCCCCATGCATGTCGAGCTGTGGCGCAGTCGGAGGGTGCGCAGGTAGACGTCTTCATTCACAGGCTTTTATTTGACGTCGCATGATGTGGTGAAATATCACTGCTTGTGTCCACTATGTGGCGCTAGAGATCACCCACCAATTATATGTCATGTTGTAGTGAATGATGTGGAGAACACATCCTGTAAATTTCATATAAATCGGATAATGTTTGTCATATGAGGCTGACTTCCTGTGTCCAGTAGATGGCGCTGTATATATGACACAGTATTGATGCATAGATGTGTCCAGGGCGGGACCCTCTACATGCGTGATCAAATTGGTGTAGATCGGACGATGTCTGTAGGAGTTATAAGGACTTCCTGCTTTTTGGCGAAGGATCGTATGGCGAAGGAAATTGTCGGCACTGCCACGCCCATACCGAATCCCTAATCAGAAAGTTTTTGATAACTTTTCATCTCCAATGTCTCAAGATATTTCGGAGTGAATTTGAAGTCGGTCGGATAAAATACGAGGCGTGGAAAACGCCAAAATCGCACATATTTTTCAAAATGGCCGACTTTCTGTTGGAGTGACGTCATGGGCCCCCCAGACTTTTTTGTGCGTCTGGACATGATACATATATATTCCAAATTTTGTTCAAGTACGTCAATCTTTCACATTTTTATATTCGTTAGGGGGCGCTATTGAGCCATTTTGCCGAACCATAAAATATCAAATTTTTTGCCGGATCTGATGTTCGTGCAAATTTTCGAGAGTTTTGGGGTACGTTTAGGCTGTCAAAAAAGCGTTTGTTTTCTATAATAATAATCTCTATGATTACAATAGGGCCTTCGCACTGTGGTGCTTGGGCCCTAAATATTGGGAAATGATCTGAAATATCTGCATAGAGAACACCACTTTGAGTTTTATGACCTAAAGAGTTTGTAAAAATGTTATCAATTAGAGTAGCAGAAGTACTTGTTACTCTGGTGGGCTTATAGATCAAATGATACAGATAACTGGAATACATGGTATTCAAAAAATGTCCTGTTTGTGTGTGTTTCTCACTCATGAACAAAATGATATTATAGTCTCCAAGCAGATAACATAATTTTCCCTCCTTGTTTATCAGATCTAGTGTAATTGAAAGAAAAGTTATCAATATCAGTATCAGGAGGACGATATATACAGCCAATTATCACACGTTTTCCACCAAAGTAGGAACAAGAGGGGATTTCCACAAAAACAGATTCTGCAATAATCAATTGAGATTGTAACATAAGATCATCTCTATGGAGAAATTGGATATCTTTATGCAAAAAGAGGGATACCCCACCTCCGACTCTTAACTCTCTGTGGTAATGAACAGCATTATAATTGGATAAGTCATAGAGGGTTTCCACATCTTTAGCCAACCAAGTTTCCGAAAGGCCAATAACAGAAAATTCATGTTCCAAGCTGGACAAATAATGATTTAAATAATCGTAGTTCTTAGGAAGGCTGCATATGCTGAGATGAAAGGAAGAAAATACATTTATACCTAATGGGAGAACACCACAGAAGGAGTTAAACTGACTCTAATCATAGTATTTACAAATTGGTGACCCATCTATTGCTAAATTTAAAAAGTTTGAGTCAGGGTCAAAACAGCCATTGTACCGCAAGTCATTTTCATTATTGATGTCAAATGGATTAAAGACTAAGTGATCGGGGTAATTGTGACTTTTTATCCCAGACAAGAGGCTAATGCATTCATTATTATTGAGACTATGGAAAGGAAACAGCGTAATGCATTCATCACATGTCCAGTGTAACCAATTATTAGCATTCAACTTATTGATAGGCGTACATTTTTGATGGAATAGACGTTGGCATAGTCCAAGTGAAATCCAAGAGTTTCAAACATCTCTGACATTTTTGACAGATGTTTTTTAATGTCATGAAATGTGATCAAATACTAATATGAACGAGAAACAATGGGAGGGATACAAGAGTGATCCGACTCATGTGTTATACAGATCTATTACTCTTCATGGACTGCTTGTGAGCGGGGGGATGAACAATCAGCTTGTCATGCCGCAAGTAGGCTATGTCCCCACGAGCACGGGCAGCCTTCATTGTTGGCAATAGTTCCTTGCGTTTTTGCCTTACAGCTTCAGTGTAATCCTCATTGATGTATATGTTAGATCCCTTGAGATTTTTTGCCTTCTCCAAAATGGCAAGTTTGTCCTTGAATTTGAGAAATTTGACAATGATCGGTCTCGGTCTTTCTCTGTTGGAAACAGGTTTCCCTGTCCGGTGTGCACGTTCCATTTCAATGCAATGGGGGTCCAGTTGTAGCTTCTCAGAGATCAGTTTCTGTACCTTCTCTTCCGACTCAGACCAGTTTTCGTTTGTAGTTTCTTGGATACCATCGATGACAATATTATTTTTGCGTGATTGCCCTTCTAGATAATCCGTCTTCCCTGTTAGAGATAGTAAAACTTCATTCCTTTTAGATATGTCCAATTGCATTTTAGAACTTATCATACTGTTTGTTTTTTCCTTTGCTGTCAGGTCTTCCACGTCTTACTGAGTGAAATGGATGCTCTCTCTCAGCTCACTGAGTTCTTTGGAGAGTCCATCCACTCTTTTGTTTGAGGCATCTAAGATTTGCATGCAGCTCTTAAAATTGCGTTCTTGCTGCTCTAACAGTTCTGTGAAAAAAGTTTTCTGTTGTTCAAGCATATCACGTACCTGGGCAAGAGACACCATGTCTTCCTCTTTTCCTCGACGTGACATGATTTACATCAAGGTTGTTCCACTTGTTTGTTATATCCAAGAGCTCGAGGCCTAGTCTGAGGCCTACACGGCCAGAGGCCTAGGAAATCCTAATAAAGCAGGATTTCACGTCCAGAGTTGGATTTCCTACCCCGTTTTATGATAAGGTTGATGTAACCTCTTCTAAACTCAGGTTGTATAACTTCAGTTGGAACAAAAAAAGGATTCCAGAGATTTTAGATAGATAGTGTTCAGTTAATCTCTCAGAGAAAACACAGCAGCAGCCATCTTGAAAGCCAGAGGAGAGGATTCACAGTAGTTATTGTGGATATTAACATGTCATATACAAAACATATGTTGAGCTCCTCAAATATTGTGTATTAAGTGACCAACAGTATATTAAATAGTTAAAATTACAAACATTGAAATGCTGGATACCTCTTCCCAATAAGCACACTTTATAAAAGCTTTATAAGCTATTAAATCTACAGCTTTGAATTTAAAAAATGTTTTAATAAATGCTTAATTAATATGTATTTAAATGCATTGAGGCCTTTTCCAGAGGTTACAGTTGATTTGAGGTGAATTTCTGAAGAGCTTGTTGACCCTTGCAACACAAAAATTAATATATTAAATGTGTATAAAATGAATTATTAAATATTATATTAAACTACTTATAATTTATAGTTGTAAAGCTGTTTTATAAATGTGTAATTTCTTTGGAAGTTTTCTGAAAAGACGTAGATAATTCGGTTCTAATTACAGTAAAATTAGAGATAAAGTTCACTTGGTGCCGTGATAATAAATTACTAGTGTGCACAGGAGGTCAGCTCAACATGCTAATGTGAAATGTATTGTACGTGAACATAAATTCAGCCTATATGAAGAATAACGTTTAGAATAATGATGAATATTTAGGTTTAAATAAAGCAGTTCTGTGCAGTGCATTCATGTGCAAATCAACTTACTAATAAACACAAAACAATTAAGTAAACTGTAACTGAAATGACTAAACTTTGTTTTTTGTATTTTTTCCATATTATAGGAAAATAATAATAAAAGAATAATGGTGACAAAAACTCTAACACTCTGTAAATGTACTTTGAATTAGAAGTGCATTTTACTTCCATATTTTTATACTTGTAATGGAGTTTGTTTTGTTTTTTTTTACAATTTTAAAGTTAAAAATCTGAATATTTCTACCACTGCCGACGTCAGACTGAGTAACATTTAGCAGAAGGAAAGCTTCAGGAGTGGATGAAGCACAGCACATAAATACACATCCAGTATGTATTGATTGTTTATGTCTATACATTTGGAGGGTGAGTTAATCTTTGGGATACTTACATCAGGTTTAAACGGAGGCTCAACGAGTCCCGCCTCCAGCATCCTGAAGTTGAGTTTTTTGAAGAAGGGATGTGACTGGACTGCTATCCCTCCTTCTGAGCCTAGCCTCTGATTCGGGTCCTTGTTCAACAACTACAGCGCAGGAGAGAGAAGGTAAAGTTTTTAATCATGTGTGTGAGCTGCCAATTGAGCAGTTTCGGAGGATTTTTAAGACCTCACCGACGAGCAGAGGTCTTTCACTTGTTTGCTGAACTTGTCATCGTACTCCTCCTGGTCGTCGTGAATCCGTCTCTCCATCTCTAAGGGTCTCGGGTGTTCTCCGTGCTCTCTGAACGGCGGCTTTCCTGCAGTCATTTCATAAACCAGGCAGCCCAGGCCCCACCAGTCCACGCACATCCCATAATGCTCGTTGCCGATCACCTCGGGAGCTGAAAACAGGATGCGAATCAATCAAGGGTTAAGCCGTCAGTAAGGCGGCTGCGTCAGAACAACTTTTTATTTTCGCTCCTCCTTCTTCCTTCTTTTTATCCTTCCCGCACATTATCATGACCACATTCTCTTTTACACACACACACACACACACACACACAGACACTTATCATACCATCACATGCACACATTTGGCTTACGTTCTCATTACAAAAAAATTGTCTCAATGCCAAATTTTTTATTTTTTATTCTAGATATGATCTTTTTGTGTTGATGGTTCACATTAAGGTTAGTGAGTGTGGACATTGTATTGTTGTTTTATTTTATTCTTTCATTTCACTTATTTATATATATATACTTTTACTTTACATTTACCTTTTTATCTGTTTTATATGTGGGCTCAGTGCTGCTTAATATGATATACAGTATGTGCTCTTGTGTCTAATTCTTGTATGTTATACGAGGGGCCTTACACAGGGTATTTCAAATGTATTTTTATTCTGTAAATCATTATAATTTGAGCGTAACTCAGTGCTTATGCTTGATAAGTGCTATAAAAATTAAATTATTATTACCGTTATTTAGATCAGATCTTCCTTTTATTAATCCCACGATGGGGAAAGTTACATTACTGCAGCAGCAAAGTGGATAGAAAAAAATAGAAGAGCGTCAAAAAAAAAAATTAAGAAAAATAAAAAATGAGCACATAAGCAATAAAAACATCAGTAATCTTAACATTATTAACAAGAGTAATATTGGTGCTGAGTGATAATATACCATAATATATATAGTTTGATATTGATATCAAATAAGCACATCATCTCAGAGCAGAGTGTGTAAATTACAGGTTCAAGGCAACACACCCTCAGATGTACGGAGGCCTAAGAGTGCCTCTTACTTTAAATCTTATGTGTTTGTATGTTTGTCTTCTTCTTCTTCACTTTCTTTGTGTCATTCAGTGAAATCAGCTTCTGAGGTGAAAATCAACAGATTCTCGGTGCTCTGTAGATTTGTATCATTAATGTGAGTTACATACGTACCCATATATCCCAGCGTTCCCACCCTGCCTCGCACCAGTTTCCCTTCATACAGCCTCACGGCCAGGCCCAGGTCAGAGATGCGGATGTGTCCTGTAGAGGGGGAAAAAAAACAAAACAATAAAACACTGAACTGGTTTCATGTTTGAGATCTTATTTCCAGTTGATTTTCACTTCCTTCCCCTGAAACCAGTTTCTTTGAGAAAACTCGATACTATGATACAGTGATAACAGGGTTAGAGAGATAATACAGCGATGACTGCAGACTGAACCAGTGTAATGCTGAGTGGCTTATATCCAAATAAGGTGGAAGCTCAGAGTCTTGGGTGTGGGGATCTTAGTAAGATGTCAAGAAATCATTAATGTGTTGAGGCTCTGACGGTGGAGATGCATGACCAGTGTAAGAAGATTACGTATATGAATGTGTGTATGTATGCATATAGTAACATTGTGTGTGTTTTGTGTGGACTTTAAACTATAATTTTATCTTTGCACTTTATCACACAGCCTCAGCCCCAGACCCTTGGTTTTTTTTATTTTATTTAGTATTTAGTATTTAGTATACTGTTCTTAATATTTTTATTCTTATTTAATTTGTATTTATACAGATTTGACCTTTTACATTCCTATTTATGTTGTATGTGTATGTTATGTGTGATGTCTTTTTATGTGTAAACTGCTGGACCCTAAATTTCCCCTAGGGGATCAATAAAGTTAAATTTATCTATCTTTGTGACTTATGTCTGTGAAAAGCACTGTATAAATACATTTTACTTTTACTTTCATGGTAATTTTCTATTGGGTAAAATGATATAGGCTGATATGTTCGACCAATCACAGATTATTTCTTTAATCCCTTAGAAACAATAACAGTTTAGGCTTGGTTTTTGCTCGTTGAGATGAGCTGATGTCACTCTGTCTCTGTCTGCTGTCTCCTTATTGTACAGTAATAATCATTTAATCTTAAACCCAGCAGTGTTTAATGTATTATTTCATATTTGTGTTCAGTGTTTTCAGACATATTCCATGACAGCTCTATGTGACCATGTGCTTTTCTATCATTGCTTTTTATTATTAATGTTGTAGCAATTTTTATCATCCTTTTTTGGACTGTGTTGTGTTTAAAGTGCAATATAAAGAAAGTGTAAGTTGAAGTCTATGAAAAGCATCACATGTGTAACTGTATGTTTAATCAGTGCATGAACGTCCTGAGGGAGCAAAATTAGTTTCAGTTTGAAGAGGCAGGAAAAGTTATTTGATGTCACACAGAAGTGCACGCCAGTTCAACTAATACAATAACCTTGTGACAACTGTGGAAACATTACCCGGTCATTTGGTAATTACTTAGGCATGTACAACAAAAAGGTGTCTCCAAAGTCTCCAAACATGCTGCCAAGAATGAAGCAACAGGTGTACAGGTTTCTTAAAATAGACGACACCACGCCTGATTCCCAAAGCCTCTTCACTTCCTCATCCTCCAGCCTTTGTTTCTACCCATGTCAAAATACCGTCAACTATTTCCTTCTCTAGGACAAGCCGATGCATCTGAGGAATGAATCTCAATTGGATGAGTTATTGTCTAGCGGAGTTGTTATCGTCTAAATCATTCAAGAAATTTCAGAGCTATAAATAACCTATCGAGTGGGTGGCTGTCAGTTATTTAATCGAGTTCTGTCTGCTGAGTTTGGAATTTGATCCGATTAATAAACTTGCTTGTTGCTGTTTATCACTAAAACAAACAAAAAAAGGGTGTTGACTGAGATCTTACGTACCGTTGTCAGCCAGGAGAATGTTTTCTGGTTTCAGATCCCTGGAAGATAAATCAGCGTTAGAGTCCGTTCCCTCCAGCTGGGACTTTAAGCGATGGTTCGGCGTAATTTCGACCTAGCGTCATATGCATCATGACGTCTATCTAACCACCCGCTCCGCTTTTTTTGCACATCTAGAGATCTGTGCGGGGATCTCGCGCGACCACACAGGATTTCAACGATGTTTACAGCTTTAGCAGTAGCAGCAGAGTAAAAGCCATCAGGTAAGTGTTTATTTTAATAAACTGGTGTACTTACAAACATTCCAATGTATCGATTTATGAGTAAAGACCCTATTTGTACTACTGTAGAAGTTTGATAACAATCCAGGCATTATTAGTGGAGTAATTTACGAGATACACTAGTGGGTCCGTTAGCGCCTGTACTAAGCCATTCGGCTGATGGCTCTAACTCCACCAGTTTGCGACAAAATGGGGAAAAAAAGCGGAGCGGGTGGTTAGATAGACGTCATGGTGCATATGACGCTAGGTCGAAATTACGCCGAACCATCGCTTTAAGTACATCTCCAGTCTATAAACACACTGACCTGTACACTATGGACTTCTGGTGGAGGTGGATTAAACCACAGTAGACTTCTGCAGCGTAGAACTGCACTCGTTTTATATCCAGGCCGGGCGCTCCGATGTTATAAATGTGAAATTTCAAGTCTCCTCCGCTCAGCATGGTCAGAACCATACAAAGGGCGTGTTTGGTTTCATAAGCGTACGCCAGATTCACCTAAAGAGAAAATGAGAACATTTTAAAGACTTTGGTGATTTTTTAACTTTTCCTCCAGTGCCAGCATTAAGTTTACATTTTTACTTTTTTAGTGAAATGTCAGGTACTGCCCTCCCCATCCTCCACTTCCTCCACTGTAGCTGTGCCCTGTTTTCCATCAGCTTCAGCATAAAAAGCTCCAAGGAGAGCTAGACCCGGTGTCAGTTGGCCATTTGGCAGCATTGTGGCTGTAATGGTTGTGTCTTTGAGATCGATTTTTCAACAACAATGCCCCTTTTAACCGATTGTGTTATTTTTTAGTAACCTATTTCAGATCAGCTTCCTTTTATTTAGTGAAGTCTGTTTTCTGTTAATTGTGCTCAAGTTTTTGATTATCTTTGTCTAAGTTGTTAATTCATTTTTGGTTTTGTACTTGTACCTCAGTCATCCTCTTGTTTTTCCCCCAGGTTATCCCAATTGTTAGACCTCTCATCCCCTATACATTCTCTGGGTCGTAACAGTCTCAACAACTATTGGATCAACTGTATTTAAAGGTTTAAATAAAAGAGTCTTAAGATTATTTAAAGGAAAGGTTCACAAAACTGAACCTTTGTTTTGACCTAATAACAAATAGACGAAACTTTAACCAGTTTTCTGTTTCTCTTGTACAAGAAGATTCAGCGATGAAAGCAGATTGAGGGGAGAAAACTGAAACAATGATGGAAACTGTTGATGATAAAACTGTACAGGCTCTGACAACCTACCTAAATGTTCAGCAAAAAAAAGACTGTATTCTCCAATCTCTCATGCTCATTTTTCACATTTTTTCCCTCCTTAAAACCACATCTCTGAGCTCTAAGAACTTCAACATTTGCTTTGTGCGAACTTGGAAATGGCCAGAGAGCTAAAGGATTAAACAACAAAAGTGAATCTCACCACAAATCGACTGTCCAGCGACTCTAGTATCTCTTTCTCATTGAGAGCCATGCCCTCCCCTCTCCTCTTCTTCACATGGGTCTTGTCCAGCTTTTTGCAGGCGTACATTCTTCCTGTGGCTCGAGCCTGACAAGCCCACACCTGAAGAGGAAACAACACGATTAAAGGATCAAACTGGTAAATGTCTTTGAGACTACTGTCAGTATCAAAGAAGAGTCATGTGTTTAAAAGGAGCAGTATTCCAAAATAGACGTGACAGACACCAAGTTATTGTGGCTTTTAAATATCTCAATAACTACCTGATAGATTGCAACGATATTTGGAACAAATAAGGTTCCCCAAAGGATGAATCCTACTGACTTTGATGGTCTCCTGACTTTTCCTCCAGCACCATCATCAGATCCAAATTTTCACTTATACTGTGAAATATCTCAACATTTAATGCATGAATTGGCACACATTTTTGTACAGACATTCATGGTTCCCAGATGAGGTATCCCAATGACTTTGATGGTTCATGAGGTTTATATTTTTAGTGAAATATACCATAACTATTGGATACACCATCATGAGTTTTGGTTCATACTTTCACCTCCCTCTCAGGAATAATTGTAATAATTTTGCTGATCCTCTGACTTTTCAGTATTGTCCGATACTGTGGTTAATTCCCGCCAAACTCAGCTGCACTTTTGTTTTTTGCTTGTCAAATCATAAACTATGGTGAGCATGAACATCAGACTACACATGCTTATCATTAGCATGTTAGCATTATTTTTTTCATTCCTTGTTAAAAACCTGGTGCCTACATTACCCACAATGCAACTTGACCACCAACAGTTTGCTCAGAGATTCAGGTCTGTTGTGCTAGTAGCAGCTCATGTAGCCTGGAGCTGTTCCTCTCCAGCAAAGATGAGGAGCTACAGAGACTAACCTGCTAACCTCACTTCTATCTAACTCCACATCCCTGGATTTCGCTTTACTTTTCACACTTATCGTCTTCAAACCCAACTGATGCTGACTAAAGTGGCATCTCTTTCAAAACATAAGGCTTTACATCTATTTTTTCACCTGACAACATGCTGAGATGGAAAACTGTTGGATTTCCATTTTAAAAGAAAACTATGTCTACTTGTAACCCCTCATTACTGGATGCATAAGTACTTTCTCCCTTGTTTTATTTGAATATTTATGGAGTAATGAGTACTACCACTCAATAAATACTAACATGAGAGTCCTTACAAAGTAAAATCATCCCTTAATTTAAGAGAGAATAGATGATTGGGAACCGCTGCTTTAAGTAACAACAACAACAGAGAAATACATCTGTCCTTACAGTGAGGTGACTGTGGCCTTACCTCTCCAAACCCTCCTTTCCCCAGCAGTCTGTACTGTCTAAACATATTCTTGGTGATGGGCTGCCTTGAATAGAAAGACAGGTTGTTTTCACTTTGATTGGAACAAATTTTAAAAACATACAACAAAAAATGTGGCCTAAAGTCAACAATGATTGCAGCGGAGCGTATCGAGTACAAGCAGATAAACCAGCTACCCAACCAACCAACCGCTGATCTTTCACACTGTGCGTCATATACTGACCTCTCCACCATCTTCCACTGCAGGAAACGGTCAAAAAACATGCTCTCCTGGTACTGGATGAAGGGCTCTCCACTGAGGTATCTATTTAAATATCTAATGCATGAAACAAAGATGTTAGTCATTATCAAAGCACACAAGCTCGTGTTTTTATTCTACCTCAGTTGGATGTTGTTCTTTTCTCTGAAGGAGGAATGTTTCTCTGAGCTCATGCCCCTCCCCCTTCCTCATCAGCTCGGTCAAGCTCATATCTCCAAGAGCGGCTTCAGGAGCGTAGAGAAAGTAATGGCGCAGCAACAACCATCAGCGAAGACAAAACTACCGATACCCCCGTTACCAACAACAGCATAAACGGCACATCCATGGTCGCATGCTGCCGCGCGCACGTCAGCCTCCTCTGGGGGAGGGACTTTGGAGGCAGGGCAGGAGTGCAGCAGAGAGGGAGGGGGAGGGATCTGAAAGGTGTACTTCTTCAAATTTGAAATTCTCTTCAAAGTTACCAACTGCAGCTTTAAGGTAACGTCTTGTGTTAAATAGCAGGATGCAATCAGGCTCAGTGTGATTGTCTGCTCTGCCTGACAAAACAATATGTTATCACTTTAATAAAAGATTTGATTTGCTGTATTGAAATAAGAATCCCGACTATGTAAGCAGATGATGGAAGTTATGTGAAACTACGGGGCGCCAAACTGATATGAAAGAACTGGAATTATACACTTCTTTCTTTTGGTTTCAGAGTGATCTACAGAGCAGATATATCTATGCTGCAGTGAGTCATTTGGACTCTAAATCTCAGTTTACGGTACCTAAGAACAGGATTTGTAACCAATCCTGATCCAGTACTCACAAGTGTGATGTGGAAACTTTAATCCTCCAATGCACAAACATTAAGAATAGACTTTACAATGAAGGAGGAGACATCTGAACAATATTTGCCTATTCATAGATTCCAGATTTTTCGGACACAAATTATCTTTTTATATGTCTTAAAACATGTCTGGAGGGCACCTTTAACCTTCGTGTCATCTTCCCGGGTCAAATTGACCCCGTCTGTTTTTACTGTTCCTTCTTTCCTCCCTTCCTTCTTTCCTTCTGTACTTTCTTCTTTCCTCCCTCCCTCCTTCTCTCTTTCATTCCTCCCCCATACCTTCCTTCTTTCCTCTGTCCTTCTTTCCTTCCTCCCTTCTTCCTTCTTTCCTCCCTCCCTCCCTCCCTCTTACCTTCCTTCCTTCTTTCTTTCCTCCATCCTTCCTTGCTTCCTTTCCTTCCTCCCTCCTTTCTTCTTTCCTCCCTCCCTCCCTCTTACCTTCCTTCCTTCTTTCTTTCCTCCATTCTTCCTTTCCTTCGTCCCTCCTACCTTCCTTCCTTCCTTCTTTCCTCCCTCCCTCCCTCTTACCTTCCTTCTTTCTTTCCTCCATCCTTCCTTTCCTTCCTCCCTCCTACCTTCCTTTCTTCCTTTCTTTCTTCCTTCTTTCCTTTCCTCCTTTCCTTCCTTCCTCCCTTCCTTCCTTGACTCGAGGACAACAGGAGGGTTAAACTCACATACATATATACACACTAACATATATAAGCAAACAGCATGTATGGACTTACTCCCTGCAGTCATGAAAGACGTCTCCACAGGGATCGTACTCCAGATTTTCGATGCAGCTCTGTTCATACTTCAGCACGATGGACACACACTGAATGGACTGAAGAAAGATGAAAGCAGTATTAAAAACACTGTCAGCATCTATGTCTGTGATTGGATTTGCAACTTATATAAGAATACTTATACATGTCTTGTGTTCCAAAATAAAAAATAGAGGTGTATTTCTTTGGAGTAAAAATAAACATTTACATTTTTAAAAAGTTAAGTTATCAGTTACTAGTAAAGACATGTCAAACCTGACTCCGGAGGAATCTCTGAATGATGGTGATGCCAAAGTCCCTCCTCTCCTCGTCACTCTTTGTCTCAAAAGTGTCCTGAAGGAGACGAAGAGGAAATAGATACATAAGCAGAGTGTGAAGTTTTGCTATTTCCCATTCATAAACAGTTAATAAATCTTTTAAAACACACTGTGTATATAGCTGTAAGCAGATATAATATATAATTTTAAGTATTTATTACCAATTATAACCTCTCCCTTGAAGACATATTTTATATTATTGTCAAACTTCAAAGTCAAACTTTATTTATAAAACATTTAAAAATAACCTCAGTTGAACCAAAGTGCTGTACAGTTATTAAAATACAATATAATCATATACAAATATAATAATAAATAAAACAATAAGGGAATAGTAAGAGTTCCATTTAAAAAAGAGTAAAAGTAAAGATAAAAATAAATAAAATTAAATTTAAAAAAAGCCAAGGATTCTCGCCTAGCTGGGGCTGAACGCCAAGGAGAAAAGATGGGTTTTCAGCAGTGTCTTAAAGTGCAACTGTGCTTTACTATAATGTCTTCTGTTATCTGTTTATATAGCAGCAAACACTTCTGGCTACTGATAAATATATTCATAAACCCTTATATCTGATTATAACTACACTATAGTGTGTTACAAACCATGTTTTTATAGTGATTATAAATGCATGAATGGGGGGACTTATAGCAAACTATCATTAAAATGGACTAAAATAACATTTTAGCACTGATCACATCTTGTGCACTATTCCTGTCTGTTCCTGTTTATCAGAGCAGCAGACTCACATCCTCAACATAAATGAATTACACCACACACACACACACAGCATTCAGTCTCTTCGGTTTGCTTAATGCAAAGAAACACGTCTGTCCTGCTACTTTTTCCTGCATGTTATTGTTCATACTGCATCAAACAGTGCTCATTTACAGAGTTTTTCATAGTTTTTGCTTTACTGTTGCTGCTGTACTTAACTCAGATTTGCTTTTTACAGTTAATCATGACACTAAAAGTTAGCCAAATTTATAGTAGATTTTTTAAAACAAGTGTCCTACTTCAAGTTGTTTTGCTTATTGTGTTTTAAATGAATTTTGTATTTTTTGTCCCACATGATGGCCTTTATGCTACATTATTACTTCGTCCTGTTGCATGATGCATGATCATATTAGGAAACTCAGTCCTTGCTCATTACTGTGTTGTGTTACAGACTACATGAAGGACACTAAACACAATTTACTCTCTTGTCATCTTTTCAATAAATATATAACATGATACATATCTTTTTTCAGTGTCTATTCTACTTGTATTCCTCACCATTACTCACTCAGTCTGACAGTTTGCATAACTTTCTGATCATGAACTCATTTCTTACAGTAGAAATCCTCTAAATATTAAATCATATTTCTTCAGTTTCAAGTGTACCAAAGCATCCTGGAGCGATATGTAGTTCTGCAGGTAGGGTCGACTACGGCAGAAGAGCTGAAACAGTTTCTTGCCAATAGGCTGCTTCACACACAGACTGTAGTAGTTTCGTTCTGAAACATAAAATAAAAATATGATGTGAAATTACACTACAAACCATTTACAAGGCAGGTGCAAGACATGTACTGACTTATAAGAAACACACTCATGCACACACCGATGTTCATTGCCAGGTCCATACACTGGTTAATGTGAGGAAAGCGAAGCATCTCTCTCCATTTCCAGCTTCTGCCTTTATCGCCTGCACAGAGAAAGAGAATAAAAAGTAAAGTGAAGACGAATAACCCGTCTATCAGTGGTGTGTCATAAATGTGCATGCGCACATGCACGCCTAGTCCGGCAGGTTTTAGACAATTGTGCGCTGCACTACAGTGAATGAACTATTAATAGCTCTGGCAGCAGGTAAGCAAAGCCTGTGGGACCGCATTACTCTGCAGACTTAAATGGCCACGCTGTCACTTGAAAACTTTATTTCCATAAAGCACATTTGTTTACCAAATCAAGGGGCACATACAGTATATTCATGTTGCTTTCAGGGAGACTTTAGTAGTTCATTTTCATCAGAATTTATAGCTTTATAATCTCTCAATGTGTCTTTCTTTTCAGACTTTGTTCAAAGGCAGCTGAAGGGCATTTTCTCTGGAACCTAAAATGTTAAAATAAAGTTGACCAGCTGTGCATGTTATGGATTAATAAATAAGACATAAAAGTTTTAATGGTCTAACTTGACTAATCTATCATCAGTTTCATCATTCCTCAGCTCTCAACACTGTGCTGTTTAGGGAAGTAACCGCTGTCCTATGATAACAAAACCAAAACATGAGGGAGATACATATCTACACCTGATAAATATAGCAACAGAGATTGCATAAGAAAATTCTGCAAATTAAAAAGGTCTGAAAACTGAGCGTTATTCATCTAAAACTATACACACCACATTTTATTTCCTTCCTATTATATCATATTACAAGTCGTTTTTCATTATTATTATTATTACAACTTTTCTGTGTAGTACTTTTATATAAAGTTAGAAAGTGCTTCAAAGAGGAAATAAAAAAGCAAATCAAACAAACAATGAGACCATAAAGACAAACAATAAGATGATTAAACACAAGAGATTTACAGCAGAATATAAAATTGCAAGGATGGAAAAGTAAGTAGAGTTAAGTATGCCCAAAAGTTTTCTTGTAACATAATCTTTTAAAGGAGGGATTTAAAAGATGTTGAAAATACAGCTGCTTTCTAAAATCTGACATCTCTGTATAAAAACATTAAAAAAAGACTCTCACCTTCTCTGGCTCTAACAAGAGCGCTGTTTGCTACCATGCTTTCAATCTCCATGAGGGAGCCTGTGTTCTAAAGGTTGTCCTCCTCTATCTGACCAAAGCTGCTAAATACATCCAGTTTTCATGCACCGACTGTAATAAAATCAGAACTCATCACCAGCATCAATAAACAGCAGTTTGTTGAATTGGAGTGACGAGTTGTGCCGTCCGGCTGCCGTCTAACCTGCAGAGCCTGTGACTCACTGATGAATGGAGATGATGGTATTTGAGCTAGAAGTTTACTCCAATCAGAGGACACTCCTTCATCACAGGGGCGGGACAAACACTGAGGCTCAGTGTGAAGAGACATTACATAGCCTGCAGGGCATGAACATTCAGAGGTATAGTCCAAAAAGTGGGTTTAGTGACAACTTTACCACCTCTGGGATAATCAGGTCAGAGTTCAGGGTTAGAGTTAAAACCTGCTTTCTGGAACAGACTCCAGGTTTTTATAATATATATGATATAATAACAAACTGAACAAACTCTCCGATCCTCCTCTGCCAACCAGCTCTCTGCCCCATCTGCCAACTTAAATACCATGGGGTCAAGAGCCTTCAGCCGATCTGACCCCCGCCTTTGGAACTCTCTCCCACCAGACATTCGCACTTCTGACTCTGTCTCCACCTTTAAATCCCGCCTGAAAACGCACCTATTCAGAGTGACATACTCTGTCTCACACTGACTAAGCAATCACGTTCCTGTTTATTTACTGTACTAATGCACTTTGTAGTCACATTCATATTTATTCTTTTATTCTTTGCACTAAATGCTACCTGATTTATTTTGTTTGATGTACTGTTGTTGTGTTTATGTGCCTTGTAAGGTGTCCTTGAGTGCTCTGAAAGGCGCCTTTAAATAAAATGCATTATTATTATTATTATTATTAAAGGGATGGATTTATATATATAGATACGTATGGTGGCCCTGGTGTGCAAATGCAACATTTCAGAAAACACACCATTAAAAGAGAAACATTTGAAAACACATCTTACTAACAGAAAAAAATATATTTACTGTAAAAACATGTCAACAAAACAGAAAAACCAAAAGGTAAAGGACTTTAGAAAATCAAAACAAAACAGAAGAACTTTCAGTAATTTTAAAAAATAACACATTTTAAGAAAAATAAATGTCCACAACAAAACAGATAAAATAACAAAAATAAGAAAAACACATCAACAAAACATTTGTGTTTTCTGTTTTGTTGGCAAATAATTACTTTATGCTGCACTCTCATATATTATGCTCTATCTAAGTCTAGCTTTTTGTTTTCTTTCTATTTTTATTTCTCTGTACTTTGTTTTCTTTTGATCATAATTGGGTTTTTTTTTTTTTTTAAATGGCATGTTTTAATTGTTTCCAATTTGTACTGTTTAATCATCCTCTGATATTTTGTTTTTATGTAAAGCACATGGAGTTGCCCTGTGTATTAAATGCACCATATGAATAAAGCTGCATTGAAATGTTGTATTTTCTTAAATGCTGTTGTGTTAAGTGTTGTTCACAAAGACATTAACAAACACTTATATCTGCTTATAAATACATCGTAGGGTGCTATAAACCATTAATTAAATGTTTATATACTGGTTATAAATATTAAAATATGTGTTAATATACATTATTAACAGCAGGAATTATTACAGTGAGAACATCTGATTTCAATGTCCATTTAAGCTCCTGACTGTTGTTTTCAGACACTTGAAAAACTGTTAATCTACCATTTAATGCAACTTCAATAAAGCACTTTGAGCTGCATTTTATGTATGGAAAGCACTTTGCAAATTATGTTTATTATCACTAATATTTGCTGCTGCTGGCCAAAGTGGATCATTTGTTCAAGTGCATAACTGTAATAGGGAGACAAGTAGAGGAAGATAAATAAGCACATTTACCCAACTATTGTATTCAAATACAATGTTGAGCTACTTGTACTTTACTGCAGTATTTAAAGGAGTGAACTGGAATATTTAAATATAATCGTGATGTCATAATGTGACTCTATAGAACACCTGATGAGTGATTCTTACAGCAGTTGGTTCATTTCATCATCAGAAAACACAGAGTGAACATCGTGTTTTCTGAGCACCAGAACTTGCTGGTAAGGTGAGTAAATACTTAATTTGCTTTTTAGACAGTTTTCAGCTACTTCACTCAAAGATAACACTGGTTTGACTCTCTTAGCACACATGTAACATTAGATACATTTTAACTAAATGCTTTTTTCTACACTTGTTCATATAAGTGGAACACTAAGTTAGTAATTAAATAAATGCTAAATAATAATTCATAAAGTAACACTTATGGCCTCCTTGGAAGATGAATTCACCTTCTTTTCTTTAATAAAATAATAAAGCTGTCAGATTAATGTAGAATAAAGACATTTATTTTTCCCCAAACTTAATCAGAAGTTTGTTTTTGTTTGAATGTTTTTAAAAGCTTCTCCTAAATGTCAGAAAATCATGAAAATACCAGATTACTGATTCCCAAAGCCATCCTCAAATGTCTTCTTTTTTTCTGAGCAACCATCCACAACTCAAAAATATTCATTTACTGTCATAGAAGACTAAAGAAACCAGAAAAAAAATTCACATTTAAGAAGCTGAAACAAGAGAATTTGACCATTTCCTCTAAAAAAAATAATTCAAAAAGATTAACTGAGTGTCAAAACAACCATTAACTAATTTACTAATGGTTGCAACTCCATAAAAAACTATATATCACTAGTTTAGAATAATATGATCTGTAATATATGATTTTTCTCCCTGTAAAGCAGCTTCCCTTCACTGTGTATCGCAGGAGTCCTGTAATCACACAGTGTCGATCATCTGGACAACAAAAAACGTCTGCAAACAAACTCAATGGAAATCAGTGCAGGCACTTTCCACACACCCGTGAATCGAATATTGGTCAGGATAACCAACCTTCCTCCTCCTCCTCCTCCTCCTCCTTCTCAACCTGCCATGCTCGGACTCAACACCCACCTTTATCCAGTAGGATATCAGACTGGAGGCTTTGGGGGGAGCATCCTGCTGGGAGCAGCTCCTCAGAGGTCTGAGCAGCCGAGTCCCATGATGACTCTTTACAATCTTCCTCCTCCTCCTCCTCCTCAACCTGCTGTGCTCGGATTCAACACACATGTGAGGCAGCCAGCTCACCTGTGCTGTCAGCCAGGTGTTTGTAGCCAGACCGAGGTGAGAGGAGAATGAATAAAAGGTATCTCCATCTGTCATAGACTAAAAGAAATCAGACAAATTGATCACACACATTATCTCATTACATGTCACTGAATGTATTGAGCTGTACTGAAAGGCTCTACTGATCAATTACCTTTAAGGAGTTTTTCAATGTGTCTTAATCCTCCTGTCGTCCTCCCGGGTCAAATTGACCCCGTCTATTTTGACTGTTCCTTCTTTCCTCCCTTCCTTCCTTCCTTCCGTCTGTCCTCCCTCCCTCCTTCTCTCTTTCTTTCCTTCCTCCCTCCTTCCTTCCTTCCCTCCTTCCTTCCGTCTGTCCTTTCTCCCTCCCTCCTTCTCTTTCTTTCCTTCCTCTCTCTTTCCTTCCTTCCTTCTTTCCTCCATCCCCCTTTCTTCCTTCTTTCATCTGTCCTTCCTTCCTCCCTCCCTCCTTCTCTTTCTTTCCTCCCCCTACCTTCCTCCCTTCCTTCTTTCCTCTGTCCTTCTTTCATTCCTTCCTCTTTTCCTTTCTCCCTCCCTCCCTCGTTCCTTCCTTCCTCCCTCCCTCCCTCCCTTCCTTCCTTCTTCCTCCCTTCCTTCCTTCTTCCTTGACTCGAGGACAAAAGGAGGGTTAAAACAACAGCCAGGAGCCCAACTGAACACTGAAACAGATTTGACTTGCTGTAATAATTCCTCATGTTCACACTGGACATTAAGGGCTGATTTCTCCGGACAGGGATTAGGTTTAGTCCAAGACTCGAATTGTCTTAAGTCTCAGACCAGTCTTGATCTCCATCCATGATATCCATTCCTACCAGGCTCATAATGTTATTTTGGTGTGTGTTTTGGTGCCACAGTCCTTTTTTTTTACTATGCGTGCCTCAAAGTGCTTGGGGGTCTCGTTCATACCATCAGCCAGTAACCCACTCCCACTAAAAACACAGGTTCTGTCCTTACTATGTAAATCCCAGGCACATTGCACACAGAGATTGTTTACTGTTTATAGTATTTTGTTTTATTTTACACTTTCACCCTTACACTGCTACTTTTTATCCACTGTGCTGCTGTGTCAATTTGAATTCATCTCAAGGGGGATCAATGAACATCTAATCTTAATCTAATCTCATATCTCACTGTCCAAGGAAACACAAAGAGGGAATTCTGAGTTAGTCTAATCAAGAATATATCTATCAAAGCTTTTTTCATACAAAATTCCCTCTTTTTGTTTCTAACATCCCACTGCACCTCAACACAAAGAGGGAATTTTACAATAAAGACACTGAAACTTTGGAAGATTCACCTGATTTGAGTAACTCGGTCGTGAGATCGTAAGATCGTGTTGAAGCTAGTTCAAACTAGTTTCAGACAAGCTTTGAATACATTTTTGCACATTATGAATGGATCTTTTAATGCTCAGTATGAACAGGAGGGATGATTAAAGGGAGACAGACATGTTTCAGTGTTCACTTGGGTTGAATTCACATTCATAAATTCACCAATAGTCAATAATATATTATTAATCTTATGGAATAAAAGACATTCACAATCATTATTTTATTGTCCGGGAGAACACTTTACAGAATATGATTAATTCAAGATGTTTGAATGCTGATTTTAGATTTTTTTTTCAATAAACACAGGCCAAATTTGTACATTTGAATATATAAAAATGTGTATCAGCTGCACAAAATGGAAAAAAACAAACATTTTATTTCCATTTTTGTGTACTGTGGGTCACATTAGGAAAGGTTAACCTAGCAGAAATGTGTATATGGTGTTTTTACAGCTCTCACATGGTAAAATTGGTAAGATTTGACCCTGAACAATATGTAAGGGTTAAGAAGACTTTACTTAATGACTTACCAAGTAGTAAATTCTCAGTGTCTCAGTGTTGTAAAAATTGTGAAGTGTCTGCTGAAAGTAGAATAAAGAAGAGAGACATCAACAAACAGATTTGACCTCTACACCACTAATTCAAACACACAGTTAGACAGTTAATTTAAGAATAAAACGCCTCTTAGAACTGTATAAAAAAGGGGATGTGGACACCATGACATCACCCATGGGACTAAAGTTTTGAAGCCTCCAGTTTGGCGTTTTTACGTTTAATCTTGGAGTTTTTTGGAGAGGAGAGAGAGAATTCAGTTTACTTACCCGAAACACTGAACACCTGATTCACAAGAGGGTCTTTTAGTACTCCTAAGCACTGAACATGACTTTTTTTTAAGCTGAACAAAATGCTGCAATTAACTTTGATGAACTGAAAACACCCCTAACGATATACTGAACGTTTTACCTGGTGTATCGCCATGGTTCGTAATCAACATTGTTAATCACAATGTAGCCACGCCCTAAAAATCTTCTATCATCTATTGTCAAATGAAATATGGGACCATAATTTACTAAATGAACACCATGCTGTACTGAAATAAGCTTGAAACTAGAGATTGAGACCATAAAGTCACCAGGAAAGTGTTTACTGAGGTGATAAATCAAGTGAGAAGTAGGGTAATTTTCTCAGACTTCCATACAATCGGACTTCTGTTTGGAGCAGTGGAGTCGCCCCTGGTGGCCATTAGAGAGAATACAGGTTTAAGACATTATAATGCATTGGCTTCACTTTTCACTATTATTTATTTTATTTTCTGGTAATATCATACAAATAATTTAAGTAAACAGACGCAACATTCCCAAATGTGTGGTGGTCATACTGATTTTGCAGTCTGATAAAGCAGATATCCACCTCTAACACATAAAGACTTTATGGGTTTTTAGGTTTATGAAATGGCATATTGCACTTAAGTGTGTGTGAATTATGGCTGACTAACTTTCCCTCTCTCTCCACAGACACTGCAGTATCAGCGGCTGATGCACGGCGGCCAGATGGGAGCAGCTTTCAGTTACCCTGCTGCTCCTCTTCAGATGGTAAGACCCAGGTTAACAACACACTGACTCTGGACACCATCACTTATTGGTTGTAGGCGTGGTGCAGGGGACAGCAGGTGTAATTGTGCTGCTGTAATATTAGATTATATTAGCCTTTATTGTCCTTATGTGTAATATACAATCAAACTACAGTTAACATTCAGTATCACACACAGATCTGCATACATACACCAATAATATTATACAATGCCCATATGCAAAGATATTGCACAGATGCACTGACATATTTGTACTCCACAGTTGTCAAAGTTGCTCATTCAAGCTGAACTGTACTGTAGAACTGAAAGGGTAAATACTGACATCTAATGGGCATGTGACACCATTGCAGCTTCACTTATCACCTGTGTGTCTCCAGAATAACAATATACCAGCGGTGATGTCTCCTAAAACTGCAAACAAGCGACCTGTGGGAAAGCTGTAAGTAACGCACATATAAACACACTTGTGTCTTAGCACGCACACACACACCGTCTCTGTTATCTAATGAGTGTATCTGTCGTCTTTATCTGTTGAGGTGTGGAAACCTGGTGTACGGATGTCCAGCTTCTTCTAACTCTGCTGCTCCTCCAGCAAACACCTACACAGCAAGGTAAGTTTGCTATAGACAATTTTAGTGTAAGTGTACTTTTCGTTTTTTTTGGGACTGGCCCATAATCTGTTGATCATGATGTTGCACTCTGGTAAACAGGGATAATCACACAAGAGATGAAGTGTTTCCTCAACCAGAGCTTTAGTGAAGTGAGTTCAAATCATATTTTACAACAATACTTTCGTTGAAACAGCGTACATCCGCACAAAAATAAAATCTGCATATACTGTGTAATTATGTTTACAGCTCAAATAATGTGATTAAATGCCACTTGTCTTTAAACTGCACATACATTTAACAATCTAAACATGCATTCTTTTTAATACACAAATTGCATTATACAACAACTGAATCTAAATTATTAATAAAATAAAATACAGCATTTCTCACTTATAATTCACAATTTCCTCATCAGCTCAGTATCATCAGTAAATCTTCTGAAAAGTAGCTCAGTGAACTCACACCCTTTTCTTATACAAAAGTTGCTAATTAAACAAGTAAACTTTAACAAACTAAGTAACTACATAAACAGGATATAAACTGTGCAAAATACATTCACTTATGTGCACATACACACGTAAACAATTAAAGCTAGGGTATGTAGTGTTGTAAAGCTAGCAAGAGAGCTAGCAAGATTTGAAAATATCACCTCCTCCTGCCTCCTCTGAGTTCCACCCCGCTGCTCCCCCTCCCGTCAGTGAGTCCGTCCAAGCCACGCCCCACCAACTGCAGAGAAATGTGCTGTTTTTTTCCGGCAACAGCGACAGGTGAAGACTGCACGCGCGTAGTAGGCAGGGAGAGAGGGGGGCGGATGCAGAACTAGACATGAAGGCACCTGATTGGTTTTTGCTTTTCCGTGCGAAGAGCATGGATTGGTCGGAGTTTTATCAGTCCTGTGGCTGTCACAGAGGTCTGATTTTTTCCGTTCCTTTTTCTAAAGTCATAATGTATTGATACCTATGATAATAGAAGGACCATTTCACCCAGTATAACAAAAAGTTCTTCTGAACAACATAACATACCCTACCTTTAATAATCACACAGGTGATGCAGTGTTTCCTCAACCAGAGCTTTGAAGTGACGAAAACATTGCGCGCGACCGATATCCCCCGTATGCGGACGCAGACCAAAATAATCGATCCCCGATTCTGACAGATCGTCGACCTCCTTAATGGAAGACAGTGATTATTATAGCTTAGTTTTTAACTGTAACGTAACAAATAAAACAAACAATGAAATGAATAAGAGATGATGTAACATGTCAACCCTTTCTTAGACATCTGATGAGTTTTTTTTAACTAATATATAGTGACTTTATGGTATTTTTAATCATATCTCAGCCCTTTTTTTAATGAATTGTTTCCTTTTATGAGCTTTTTAACTTCAACAGGATTTTAACTTATTACAGATTAATATATTACCCTTTTGTTTTACTATTACAATGACAGTTGTCAGAAACAAAACCTGATCACAGTCAGCTTATATGTAATTTCTAGCAGCTGCTGTTTTATTTCAGGTATCTGTTATTTGTCTATATGATGCCTGAACGAATATTAATGTAATCAGTCTATTTTTACTGGGTTTCAACAACACAGTTTAAACAAGGATGATTTTCCTTCTTAAACACTACTTTAACCTTTAACCTTTGACCCTGACTACACATTGCTTTTTGTAAGACATCAAAAGACAAAAATGTTGGAAACCACTGGTTTCATCTTTAGCAATGTGTTGTATTTTAAAAGATTGTTATATTATCCATTGTGTCAAATCTTCGTCTGAAAGTAACTAAAGCTGTCAAATTAATCTAGTGGAGTAGAAAGTACGATATTTCCCTCTGAAATGTAGAAAGTAGCATCACATGGAAATACTCAAGTACAAGTGCCTCAAAACTGTACTTAAATACAATACTTGAGTAAATGTATCTAGTTATTTTCCACCACTGGTAATTCCTGAACCTGTCTGTGTAAACCTCACAAAGTGTCAGCGAGACACTCGAGGCGATACAGAAACAGAGCAGAAGGTCTTCGAAGTCCATAAAAATTGAAAATTGATCCCAACCTTTTTTCAGTCTGAATAACGGTCTGTAGTTTTGTCTCTAAAGGTGGAAGGCAGTATGGGACTGGACACTAAACACCAGTGAATACCTGCCTCAAATTACAGCATAATGACAACAAAGTGAGAAAGGGCCAGGTAGCAGAGTTAATGAAGTTAACACTGTGCTCTTTGTTTTCTTGTGTTTTCTGTAGCCGTACAAGGAGAGACGTAGAAACCCAGCAGGACACAGGCCAGCCGTACATCAAGAAGCCACCAAATGCCTTCATGTTGTTCAGTAAAGAGTGGAGGCAAAAGGTTGCGGCTGAATGTAACATCAAAGAGAGTGCAACTGTGAATACGATCCTGGGATCCTGGGTAAGACTGTTTGTGCTGTGTGGCTGAGACAAAAGCCTGTTTGGTTAAAAAAAAAAAAGAAGTAGTCGTGCTTGTTCTTTATTGAACAGTTTAAAAGAAAAGTCCTGACAGTGACCTTTGTTCTTTTCTTGAAACAGTTTCAAGAAGTTAATTTAAAGTTTTATGCATTTGTGCAAGAAAATACCCCCATTAATGTAAGTCTGTGTTTATTTCACTAGCACCAGCCAGCCTGTACCTGTGTGTTAGTGTGTGCCCTTAGCAAAAAGTAGTTTATTCAAGTGTACTACGAGTATACTTATTTTATACTAAAACTGAGGCAGTATACTTGAAGTTTACTTTTTATATACTATATTTTATATACTTAAGAATAGTATAGTGAAGTATACTTGGCTTATACTGAAACGTATAAAGAAAAGTCTAAGACTAAGTACATTAATACTAAGACTTACACTTTAATACTAAAGCTTCTACTTGTACTTTAGTATACTTTTTACTTCTTTCTGCCGCAAAGTACTAATACTTGGTATATCTTGATCCAAGTACAGAATAAGGTCAAGTCATTGACTCGTGCTTACATTTAATTTAGCAGAATAAAAATGTTTTTTCACTACACACATTTGCTTTGAGGTATTACCCCTGTTATAAAACTTATATGTTCAAGATCATATAGTATATAACTAGTACAATGGCAGTATATAGAAGAGTGGACTTGTGCTATACTTTAAGTATACTTCAATAAACTAAAATGTGGACTAGAAGTATATACCTAGTACACTAGTAGTATATAGATGAGTGTACTTGTTGTATACTTGAAAGTGTACTTTTGTAAACTTAAAATGACCTTATAAAGTATACTTAAAGTATACTTTTATAAACTTAAAAATGTTCCAATTTAGTCCGAAGAGGTATTAAATTAGTATACTTTCTAGTACACTACAAGAACATGGTCCGTAGTATACTTGCTATACTTATACTTACACTCAAGCATACTTAATAAAATGAACTTCAAGTATACTACTTTTTGCTAAGGGTCTGTTGATTGAGAGTGTGTTGTTGTGTGTCCACAGTGGAATAGGCTGTCAAGTCAGGAGAAGTCCAAGTACTTCTATCAAGCTAACATAGAGAAAGTGCTCCACGCCCAGCGGTACCCTGGCTGGTCCACCCGCATCAACTATGTGAGTACAACCTGCTCACTAACACACACGTTTACATCACCACACTCGAGCTAAAGAAACACAGTCGCTGTGTGTTTATCAGCTGATTTCGGACTAAAAAGTGTCTCGTGTGTTTGTGTAGGGCAAAAACAAGAAGAGGAAGAGGTTGCACTACACACCTGCTACCAGAGTTACAGGCAAGATTTCTGTTTGTTTTCATGTGAAATGTAATGAAAACTAGAAGATGTGTGATTATATGTGACAAGATAAGATCCCAGGCTGTTAAAATACAAGCAAAAGACCCATTTACATTACGGAGTGTCTATTTGCACCCCTGGTACAAATAAAGACATTTCTGGCGGGAAAGTTGTATTATATTTTCATAATCTTTCCTCAGTGAATGCATACACGCGTCAGTTTGTCAGTCAGAAATTATTTGTCGCCAATATCTATCTTCCGTATTAGCAAACATATTGGGCTGTCACATTGCTTTGTAGGAACGAAGCGGTTGCGTAACGGGCAGGGTGTCCGTGATTAATTCAGGAGACTCTGGTTCGAGTCTTTGCAGCAGCAGTTATTTATTGATAATGTTTTCAGCGGAAAAACTTTGCTACATTTTCACTTATTAAGCAAATGCATACAACCCGAAAATGTCTGAATTTACAACCTTCAGTTTGTTATATGATGGGAATCAAATTTTGACAGATCTATGGTTGCCACGGATACCAAATACATTTCAGACCTCTGAAGTCTCGCATTTCAAGCTGCTCTCACGCTCACACGCCACACCTGACATTTCTCACGCCTAGAAGTGATAGCTCTCACCGGACAGAAAGTATTATATGATATACAGAGGAGAACAGCAACGTATATTTATCCCGCTGTCCCGGGGGGATACGTGAGTCTTCCGCATCTCCAGACGCTCCCCTCCGACAGCATGCACTCCTGTACTGGGGTGCAAATAGCATACATTGATATTTGCACCAAGACGGGTGCAAATAGAAAACTTTGCTATATATACCAGGGTACAAATAGCATCCACTTCTAATTGTACTGGGTGCAAATAGCATTCATTGATATATGCACCAGGGGTGCAAATAGCCTTTGCCTTTACATTATTACAGGAGACTGTGGACGAGTAACCGTTTCCCTCAAAGATCAGGGTCATTAGATCATTTCAAATAAAATAGTAGTAGTAATAGTAATTTCACTAGATTTCATATAAAATGCACAAAAACAACTTTGCCACAACTATGGTATAAAGGTTTCTTGTTTCCTCAACTTAAGAATTGCATGTTCTTACAAAATAAATCAGAAGTTGTGACCATTACAGATGAAATGTTTGATTCAATATTCATATAAAAATGTTTCTCAGTGCAGGTTTAACCTCTTGAACTCTTGATTTTTTTCTGTTTTATGCACTGTTATGCCAACATTTCAGGAGAAATTTACATATTTCACCAAAAGTATCATTGGAAACTTTGATTTATACTTTTATAAGAAGTTAAACAGGTCTAGAGCAAACAACATGATGACCAATGACTGATCTAGCCATGTTTAAGAGGTTAAGAGGTCTCATTTTGTTTTTTTAAAGATGACTCAAGTCGTAGTGGACTTTATTTTTGTGTGTGTTTGTATTCGCAGCATCTGAACCTGAACCTGAAGTGGACATTGGACAGATGTGTGTGTCATCACTTCAGACAGGTGTGATGCAGCCACGGACAGGTGTGATGGAGTCTCTTTATATACACACAGGCTTGATGCAGCCACTGAGAGATGTGATGGAGCCTCGTCACAAACAGGCTGCAGTGCGTCAGGAGGTTTCGCGCTACAGGCTTCACGTGTCTGAGTGGCGTGGCCTCGGCACTGCCTCATCACTGCTCTCCATCACTGCTCGGACTCAGCACTCCTCTTCACATATGAACATTGTCACTGTAGATCATACCGAAATAAACATATAGAAATAAGTGAGCTGAGGGTGATTTTAAAATATGGGAGGTTTCAGTGGTTTTACCGACACAAAAAGGCCACACGATGGCGCTGTTCTCTAGATAATTGATGCAAACAGTGACCATTGAAGTGGATCAATGTTTTCTATGGCGCTCTGCTCCCCCAGTTTCACCATATCAGGAGTATTTTTGCTTTGTTTTGTTCAGATGTGACTGATGTGACCTGTCTGCACCAAGGCTTTCATTTTAATTTTGTCTGGCTCTGGAGTGCATGATATATGAGGCTGGTTAGTGAGCTTATATTAAAACCATATACTGGGTTAGTATTTCTTCCCGAAAATATTCTGTGATCCATCCTTTACTCATCTGTACTAATATGATTGCACTTCACATTTCCTTTAAAAACTTCAGATCAGTAAACATAGACTGGGACAGAGAGTAATATTCTCAGGCAAGATACAAGCTTGATACCTATGATAATAGAAGGACCATTTCACCCAGTATAACAAAAAGTGCGTCTGAACAACATAACATACCCTACCTTTAAGTATAAGCTAAAACAAAAAACATAGTGGTGACTTACCTGTATTTTTCAGTTATTAGATCTTTGACTTGGATTTGTGGTTATTTCTTTCCTACTAAGCTCAGCATTGTCAGCAGATGGCGCTCTGTGGATTACACTATACTATGCACCAGTAGCTAACAACAGTACAAGGAGTTTCCAGTATGTGGTGAGTTAAATAAAATATTTCTTCTTCTTCTTCTTCTTCTTCTTCTTCTTCTTCTTCTTCTTCTTCTTCTTCTTCTTCTTCTTCTTCTTCTTCTTCTTCTTCTTCTTCTTCTTCTCCTCTGCATTTACTGACATACATTTGCCTCAGGATGTATGAAAACACAAATACTTCTTAAACAAAGATAAACGCTAAACTCTCACCAAATAAATAAATAAACAAATACATAATTAAATTAAATCATAGATGCTCTACAACAAAACTGTTTCTAAACCATCTCTTGCTGCAGCTTGTAATTTGTAACTTCAGTGTTTCACATACAGGAAGGAAATGTGTGTGTTCATCTCTCAGAATTTGTGAAACCTCACTACTGAGAATATTTCTTTAATTACACATACACAAAATATTTCTATAGCTACAAACCCCTTTGCACATACATTAAATCATGTGTGCACAAAACCTTTTTTCACACATGCACAAAATATTTCTACAGCTGCAAAACTTTATTATACATCCACAAATCATTTCACAAGCTCAAATTATTATTGACGCTTATTTCATTCCATACAGCTAGAGCCGCTGCCCTCCTCTGCACCCGAGGATGTCGTCGCCACGGATTTCAATCAAATATGTAAAAACAACTGCAACAACAAGCTGAGGGTGTCCTTAAAAATAACACAGGACGATTTCAGCTGAACTTAATGAGAATCACAAACAGCAACTTTACATGTGGAAACTAACAGAGCAACACAGAGACAAAATCAACTGCAGATGCATCTGTAAAAATCTGTACTAGGCTTATTGTTGAAATAGGAAAACCACATAAAAAAGGGGGGGTGGGGGGGAGAAGCCACATGTTGAAACTACTCAACAGGCATATGACAAACAAACACTGAAATATTACATTTTATAAACCACAGTTATAGCAGCGCATGTGATGATGAATCAATATTTTTTAATGGTTTCTTGGTGAGTCAGTTTTACAATTTAATATGCAAAGGTTACAGCTATCCTACAATCCTCCAAAGTCCCTTTTCTTTAAAACAGTTCTAATCTATATTTTCATAACACAGTCTGATCTGTCAGTGAGTAATGTGGTTGTGGTTCGTAGTGGTGAACCTATAGAGGATTATCAGTGACTCTGCAGCTCCTCTCGGCTTTAAGGAGCATTATAGTTGAGTTTCAGCTCATTGTTTTGCTGTCCACCTGCAACTTTACTGTTTTTATTTCACTCTCAGCGCTCTCTCGTTTTCAGAGAGAAAAGCTCTTAAAAAGCCACTGTACAGTACCTGCTCAGCACCAAACAGCAAACAGACACAGTTATCTGTAGACTAGCTGATGAACATAGTGGAGCATTTAGATATTTCCCTCAGGAGTTGGTAGAGAGTAAAAAACAGAGCTAAAAGAGAGTGAATATTGGACTTTACATTCAGCAGGTGGACAGAAACACAACTCCAAATGAATGATAATGTTGCTAAGACTGCTTTAAGTACAGTGCAAATATTGATTTGTCTAATACATAAAAAGTGCATCGCGTGTGAATGAATGAAATGCCAACAGCATCAGATCAGCTGATTGTTTCTGTCTCAGTTATATTGGGAAAAAATCCTGGTCTGATCTTTCTGAAGCAAGTTTTTTATTATGCGAGTGAACCGTTGAAGCAAAGTTAGGAGCCATATCAAACTGATGCTACGCCACTCCAACGCCTGTCGTTTCCTCGCAGGGCTTTTAAAACAATGTGCTTCCTGTTTGCCCATAATAAGGCATAGTAAGCATAATAAGGCCAATACAAGGCTACGGACTGTGAAGAAAGGAAAATGTTGTCAAATAAACTGAGAACATATTTTGTGGTTTTTATTTTTAGAAAAGGAGGGCAAAACTGTGACTGACAAACTATTTCACACTAAACACAAAGAACAGCTGAGGTTGATGGGAATGTCATTAGCTTTGAAGGTATTTGGTCATAAAGCTGCAACTGATGGTTATTTTCATTATTGATAAATCTATTAAGTATTTTATCAATTAACTGATTAGTTGTTTTTATCTATACAATGAAAGATATGCATAATTAGCTGAAACCACAGAAGTTTAGTATTTCTTCTCTACAAATGGCTTAAATTGATTAATTGATGATTGAAATAGTTGGTGATACATTTAAAAAAAACACATTTGCATACAGAATGATTCTCTTTTAAAGAGAAAAAAGAAAAATATTTCTAATTCTGTTGTATAAAATGCTTTTTAAGTGACTTGTGAAGTACTGAACTATTTACCTCTACCTTTATGCTACGTGCCTCTGAAAATCTAATTATTTGGTTGAACTGCTAATAACTCACATACATATTACAGATCTGGTTCTCAATTTTAAAGTGTGTCTTAAACCAACAGTCAGGAGCCCAAATCAACATGTAAAGAGTATATTGAATGAATATTAAAAGATCTCCTTCAAATGTGCTTTCAATGGAAGTGATGAAGGACAAAATCCACAGTGTGTCCACACAGTCATTTAAAAGTAGCTGATCAGCTTCTATTGAGCTTCAGCAGTCTGAATTAGTCATATCAAGTGATATCTGACACATTTACAGTCTTTTTAGCATCAAATTCCCTCTTAGTGTTTCCCTGTTGAGCTGTGGTGAAACAAAAATACTTTGGTACTAAAAACACTGTAATGTTGAAACATAGAAGATGAAGATTTGACTCATTTGGACGACTAAAGCTTCATATTAGCTTCAGATCAACTTTTGAATACTTTTTTTTTTACACAGAAGGAGGACTGTGGATTTAGTCTTCCATCACTTCCGTTGTAAGTGCATAATGAAGGGATCTTCTAAGTGTCAGTATGAACAGGAGGAATGACTACAGCAAGAAAAACATTACTCTACATTTTGGCTCCTGACTGACTATTTTAAGACAGACGTGAAAAAATGTGATGCCATCCTGTAATGTGGATGAGGAGTCACATGTGGATATTGCTTAATTTTAATGGATCACAAGTCTCAAAGATTGGGAACCACTGGTCTAAAACCAGTTAAAAAACAAAACATTTAAATTGCCAAAACAGTCCTTTAGTTTCATGGTGTGAAACTTTTAAACTTTTTAAATGTTTTTTACTTTTGACTTTGTCACTGTAAAACATACCACATGTTCTGTGATGTATTTAAAGCTCTGGCAAAAAAACAAAACAAAACAAAGTTGTCACCTGTCACACATCAGTCAGTTTGTAGCGTGGTGCAAATCCGTTTTTTTGTGTTCAACAATGTGCCAGAAACAAAATCTCCAAAAATTTAACTGATAAGCTGCATGAGAAAATGTCCATTTATCTAGATAATTACTGACTTAAATGTGTGATGAACAGTTAGAGGTGAACATCCTTTTTTCAGACACATAGACACCATACATTGGAAACATGTGATTTTATGTTTTGAAGGCGTTCGATTTCAGGGAAGTCTAAAAAAACTTCCTTTTTTATTAAATGTCACCATCAGCATTCAGGAAGGAAGGCATGTGAGGAAAAGCTCACGTCAGTCTGTGATAAGTCAGAAGTACATGTTGTGCTTTTAAAGCCTAAAAACGATTGTGATGATGAGGATGAGAGATTTCACACATCAGTCAGATGAGGAGCTGTGGTGGGCTACTGCTCTGTGGACCCTGTGTGCTGTTAATATGTATGAAGCAATCATGTGTACTCTCAGTAAGAGAGATTCTCTTCATCACCCAAATTAACCAAATCCATGAATAAAGATGTGAGGTATTAAATATCATCATTGGTTAAAGATTTGATATCCTGGAGCCAAGTTTAGCTCCACTCACATGCTTTATTTGACTTCAATTGTCTAACAGGGTAACAGAAAAGGCAATGGACACACAAAGAACTATATACTTTACATGACTCTATGAATCGCTATGTTGGTCCACCACTTTGGTTCAGACTGAAATATTTGATTGATTGGTGTAAAATTTGGTGCAGACCAGGCAGGGAGTTCCGGTCCTCTGAAATGAGGCCAACGCGGAAGTAATTTAAAACTGCATTCTATCAAAGGGCCACCAGGGGGCGACTATTTTGGTGTCAAAAGGACTTCTGTCTCTATACAAGTCAATGGAGAATTCACCAACTTCTCACTTGATTTCTAACCTCAGTAAACGTTTTCAAAATGAGTTTATGGTCTCAATCGCTAGTTTAAAGCCTTCTTCAATGCAGTATGATGTTCATTTGTGAAATTTTGGCCTTCCTGATTTTATATTTGACGATAAAGCAGGGTATGCATTGGGGCGTGGCTACGTCGTGATTGACAGGTTGATTGGTTCACAGGTTCAGGAGGGCGCCTCATGCTCCTCCTGATGCCCATATAGGTAGAATCCGTGTTTTTATTTTTCCCGGCATGCACCGGAAATGTTCAAGATGGCGCTGCTCAGATCCGATACTATTGGCCTCAGCAGTCCACAAACCAATGCGTGACGTCACGGATGTTATGTCCATTTCTTATATACAGTCTATGGTGCAGACATACATGGTTCCTAGATGATGTGTTGTAATGATTTTGGTGATCCTCTGATTCTTCCTGTAGCCCCACCGTGAGGTTGACATTTGTAGTTTTGAATTAAATGTCTCAACATCAGGGATGCAGCCTCAATCAATTACACCCCAAAACTACCAAACAAACTACTTTTAGATTATCTGCGAAGCCAGATTGCTAAATATTTTTAAATGAAAGCTAAAAATCTGCCTCTTAACTTTAGCCTTTAACTAGTTTTTCTATCAGTCATCTTCACACTAATGCTAACTTGTTTTAAAATGTTATATATTTTCCTTGTTTTTATATATTCTATTGAATTTATGTTGTAGCTACTTTTACAATGTGCAACTTTTACTATTTTTAAAATTCTGACTTTTTTCCCCATCCTGTATTACATTTTGTGTGACCAATTTTTCCAAGTGGAAGCTACAACATAAAGCCACCAGAGCACTTACAACGAGCCAAACAATATAGTCAATGAAGTATAAATGTACATGTGATTGGATACGTACATTGATATTTGACTGCAGCCACGAGATCACAGCCGCCACACACCACAACCTATCCCATAGGTCTGCACCAATGTACATCACCACATCCCTCCAAAAACAAATACTAAGCACTTGGTGTATGTAATTTAGTTTGTTGTACAGCACTTTGAGCTGTTATTGCTGCTATTATTGCCCTGAAATTTGGTACATAGTCTATATATAAACACGGACGTAGCGAGGTGTGACGCCACTTTCTGGTCTGTCAGCTTCTCGTCAGACAGACCAGTCAGATGAGGAGCTGTGGTGGGCTGCTGCTCTGTGGACCCTGTGTGCTGTTAATATGTATGAAGCGATCGCATATACGCTCAGTAAGAGAGAACCTCTTCATTGCCCAAATTCACCAATCCATGAATAAAGATATGTTGGGCAGTGGTTAAAGATCTGATTTTCTGGAGCCAGGTCTAGCTCCATTCATATGCATCCTTTGACTTTGATCATCTCAATGGATAACAGAAGAACCAATGAACATACAAAGAGACTTTATGTGCTTTAACCAACAAAAAAATGTTGGCATTACTGAAAATGACTTGAAGAGTTCATGATTATGCAAATTTAAATCAGATGGCATGCTGCGGTACAACATGACCTATACACAGCTACAAAGATTTGTAGTGATTTGTAGCTGGAGGCATAAAAACTCCCTATGGATGTTAGTGTCAGTCCACCACTTTGAACTACTTGATGGATTGGCGTGAAATTTGGTGCAGACATTCACGGTTCCCAGATAATGTATCGTAATGACTTTGGTGATCCTATGACTTTTCCCCTAACGTCACCTTGAGGTTTACATTTGTAGTTTTGAATGAAATGTAAATACTGGATGGATTGCCATAAAATTTGGGACAAACCATGGACTTTATGTAAAGATCGATGTAACGAGGGGTCGAATAAAGTTCATTTAAACCTGCTGATTGTTCTGTGCACACAAAACAGAGTGGACTGCTTTCATTGGATCACCCTGTGTAAATAAAGGTTGAAACATGATTTTAATCTTAAATTAAATTAATCTTAAATTTAAAAAAAAAAGCACTTCCAGAGCCATAGCGGATGTTATACAAGCTGAGTAGTGCTCCCCATGAAAAGTAAACATGATCTTCATGTGTAAAATCTGCAGAGTGCCCCTTTAATTAAATGGACCTGACCTTCACTATAAAGAGCAAACTTGTTTCCTTCCCATCAATATCATGCAGACTATCAACAACCTGGGAATCTCTTTCGGAAATTGAACACAGCCAATGTTGTGTTTTAACACAGAGGAAAAATTTAACACTGACCTCAAAAAACTCATCAACGCCCTCATTTCCTCTAAACATGAATACTGTCTCAATTTCTTCTTGACCATTGTTATTCATTTAAAGCAGTTTTAATCATTTCTACTATTTTTGTGTGTGTGTTGAAAAACCATCAGACATAAATTATTAGATACATGGTCGCCCATAAAGTTGGAATAAAATATTTTTTACCTCTTTCCATGAAAAGATTGTGAAAATGTAATTTATTCTTGATAGATAAAGTGTAAATATTCTCAACATTGTATTGATCAATCTCATTGCACCTGGTCAAAGGTGATTACTGATGTGTATAAATAGAAAATAAAAAGAGGAATGTGTCTGAAAACAAAATTATTCCAACTTTATGGGCGACCGTGTATATAGAGTAGGATATTTTTTATGTATTAAAACATATCTAGAGTAATTTTATGCTTGTTAGAATACATTTTACATGCTCAAAAGACACCACGTTAGTGTAAAAAACTGAGTTATTGCAGATCAGTTTGGCAAGTCCGATTCCCCTAAAAACCTGCTTTACTTGCAGCTGTCACTTTTCACATTTAACCCCTTCATTTACCTTCTAAACAACTGGTCAGTCAGAAAAAGACAGCCCCTGTCCTGACTTTTCACCTTTAACCTAGGCACAATGTCTATTTCGAATGCCACAGGACACCAAGGGATGGCCCAAGATATCACATACCGAAGGACATAGGCAAAACAGATACCACATGAGTAAGTAAAGTTTATTTATATGAGACTTTTCACAGACAACAGTTATAAAGTGCTTCAAATTCAAAATAAATAAAATTTGCACAATCTGTGCAAATGTTCACTGCAATGTGCAATTAATGATAACACTCGTTTGTGTCAATGTAACGCATGTTATATTTGACGGGTAAAAAAAAATCACAGCTGCACAAATATAAGATTATAAGATTATAAATTAATATAATTTGTAATATGCCTGGAGGGACAGAGTTGTTATCAGTGGGGGTCCCAGACCTGGCTGATGAGGCAGCTGCAACGGGAAGAAACTGTCCTTTTGACGAGAGGTTTTATCCTTTATAGACCTTCAGAGCTGTCTTGTCGGAGGAACTACAAATCTTCATTGTAGGCCAGCAGCCTTCATCATATTCATTAATAGATTAATAATTACAGCCTGCGTCAGCAGTGTTATCAAAATGACCCTGATGAAGACAATTGGTGGAAATGTTTTTCATTCCATAGAACATTTTCCATCTTTGAAATAGACACAACTTCAAAAACACAAAGGTTAGTGTTCATAAAAAGACATCTTTCATTAACCCTCTGACTGCTGAGGTCATTATTAGTTTTGCTGCTGTTGTACTACAGTTGTTCACCGGGAGTTCCTCATAAGAAAAAAGCCAAAACAATTGTCTTCTTTAACCTTTGTGTCGTCCTCCTGGGTCAAATTGACCCCGTCTATTTTGACTGTTCCTTCCTTCCTTCCTTCCTTCCTTCCTTCCTTCCTTCCTTCCTTCCTTCCTTCCTTCCTTCCTTCCTTCCTTCCTTCCTTCCTTCCTTCCTTCCTCCCTCCTTCTTTCCTTCCTTCCTTCCTTCCTTCCTTCCTTCCTTCTTCCCTCCATCCCTTTCCTCCTTCTTTCCTTCCTCCATCCCCTTTTCTTCCTTCCTTCCTCCCTCCCTCCTTCTTTCCTTCTTTTCCTCCTTCTTTCCTTCCCTCCTTCATTCCTTCCTTCTTCCCTCCCTCCCTCCTTCTCTCTTTCTTTCCTCCCCCTACCTTCTTCCTTTCTTTCTTTCCTCTGTCCTTCTTTACTTCCTTCCTCCCTTCCTCTTTTCCTTTCTCCCTCCCTCCTACCTTCCTTCCTCCCTCCCTTCCTTTCCTTCCTTCTTTCCTTTTTCCTACCTCCCTTCCTTCCTCCCTCCTTTCCCTCCTTCCCTCCCTCCTTCCTTCCTTCTTCCTTCCTCCCTTCCTTCTTCCTTCCTTCCTTCCTTCCTTCCTTCCCTCCCTCCCTCCTTCCTCCCTTCCCTCCCTTCCCTACCTTCCCTCCCTCCTTTCCTCCCTTCCTTCCTTCCTCCTTTCCTTCCTTCCTCCCTCCCTTCCTTCCCTCCCTCCTTCCTTACTCCTTCCTTGACTCGAGGACAACAGGAGGGTTAATAAAGGCATCCATGTAAACTTCACGTGTTTGTGGTTAAGTGTGAACTGACGTTGTTTATACACAAGACTGACACTCAACTAACCATATTATGTTGGATAAGCATTAAGGAAGTCAAGTAAGGTAGAGACCCTCCTAATTACTGAATCGTGCCATCTTCCCCACTGTAGGTATGTGAAAGGCACTATATAAATCACACCTATTATTATTATTATTATTCTATTTCTTTAAAGGACCAGTGTGTCAGATTTAGTGGTATCTAGTGGTGAGGTTACAGATTGCAACCAAATGAATGAAATCACATCAGCAACACAATGAGAATGGGTGTGACTGAGTCAGCCTCCCCAAATTAGTCTAAATGCAAAGAAATGCGGAACGAAACTACAGATAATAATTGTCATAACACCCAGCAGCTGCTTGTAATTACTAAAAAAGCAGCGTGGTCAGTTAGGTGGGGTCGGGAAGTCACCTTTCAAGTATCAGTCATTATTTACATATATTTACACAAGCACTGTAATGAAGTACAATTAAGTATTTACAACAGAGTATTATCATTCAATCAAACCGTATTTATGTAGCACCTTTCATACAAGTTAATGTAGTTTTAAGTGCTTAAAGTCAATTGACGAGCTGATAATAAGACAGAACAAGTGACGACAGTATCCTTCCTCTCTCTCCTCTCTACCCCAACCGGTCGAGGCAGATGTTCGCTCACTTTGAGTCTGGTTCTCAGGTTTCTTCCTGTTAAAAGGGAGTTTTTTCTTGCTCATGTGGGAATGTTGGGTCTCTTTAAAATTAAACCTAAATTGCATGAAAAAAAGAAAAAACTGAGACCATTTTATGCTACTTTACACTTCCACTTGACTACATTTATTTAACAGCTTTAGTTACCATTTATGCTTTTGATACTTTAAAAAAAAAAAAAAAACCTAAAATAACATAATAATGCATTTATAAATCACAATGCATTGTTAAAAATTAAACTGGTGGATCCCAAACTTTTTGACACAAAAAAATACAGTGTTAAGCAGTAAGTTTGTGAATTGTTAGCAGTTCCACTAAAGAGACATTTACTCTCTAAACTGATAAAATGGTTTCAAATAAATAACAGTTTAAGACCCAAAGAGGAAAAAATGCAAAGATTAAAGAAATGTTTTACAAAAGTTTATCCAAATGTATGTAGAAGAACTTAAAATTCTGCTTACACATTGAGCACTAATAATGTGCTGTAACATGTGCTAAATTTGCTTAACATGTCAGTAACAGCCCAGTTTCCTGTAGTCTTAATTTGCAAAGAAATGTGCAGTGAAACTAAAGAGAACAATTGTCATAATGCCCAGCAGGAGCAGCAGCAGCAGCTTCTAATTAGATTTAGCTATGATAAGATAAGATATTCCTTTATTAGTCCACCAGTGGAGGAATGTACATTATTGCAGCAGTAAAATGGAAAGAGCTGGCCTAATAAGGCTTCTATATTTTGGAGGATTTTTCTACATTGGCCCATTCTATTTGTCCTTAAAGTTGTACTGAAATTTGACATTTTTGCAAGGGACAATATGAATCATAATTATACTGTAGCTATTTTTTTTATTGTTGAAAAGTGAATAAATGTTTTCTTGGACGTATCTGTGGAAATTGTCTGAATGTCAGGAAACAAGCTTTCAACTCCCATTTTTCACTGCCGACTGCAGCACGTCATTGTCACTGACTGGGCAGTATGTTCACTTTCTTCTAAGCCAGCGATTGCATCACTGTTCAAATGCACTTTATAGTTCGTACATCATTTAATGGAGCTCATCAACTTTAATATCTCTGTGCTGTTCTGCACTGATTCTGACTGAATTTAGCTTGGTAGCATTTCCAGTTTGCAGCTGGTTCAAGCTGTAAAGTCCAGTTCAGTACAAAACAAGGAACTGCACAGCGCTGTTTATAAGGTTAACACAGTAACGCGACACATGCAGAGTCACACAGATGCCAAGTAAGGAAGGCAGTGCTGAAATCACAGATGGGACACAGCAACAGCCATTCCACAGATATTTAACTGTCTGTGTGAATGTTGGGTCTGAAGGAATATCACAACCTGTTTTCAGTTATTGATATCAAGATATTACACAAATATAAAATTACAGTACCAACATTTTTCAGTCAGAACCAAGACTGAACTCCATCCCCAACATCAATGTAGGGATGCTGTGCTTTTTTTTTTGGTAATTGCAATTTTAACCAAATAAATAAACAAACACCTGTGAGTATATATGCAATTTGACTTAAAGTTTGAGAGAAATACATAATACATTATTCGATACGTTCTAAGTGCTTTGCAGTTTGCACCAATATTACCATCACAATGAAAGTGGGTGTGACTCACACTTGTGGAAGAAGTGTGCAGTGAAACCAGGCTCAGCAACTATCAAAACACCCAGCAGTAGTCGTAGTAGCAGCAGCAGTAAGAACCAGGAAATTACCACTCAAGAATATCTCCAGGCTCTCTTGTGCTCGTCCTGTTTTGAGAAGTAAATCAGGTTCAGATGCTGAAAGACAAACAACTTTACAATAAGGACCACAATGTAAATCAGTCATACTGGCTATTAAAAGATCTTCAAATGTGCTTTCAATGTAAAGTGATGGAGGACAAAATCCACAGTGTGTCCACACAGTCATTTAAAAGTAGATCATCAGCTTCTATTGAGCTTCATCAGTCTGAGTTAGTCATATCAAGTGATATCTGACACATTTACAGTCTTTTTAGCATCAAATTCCCTCTTAGTGTTTCCCTGTTGAGCTGTGATGGAAGTATAGTAACAAAAAGACAGAAAATTGTAGTAAACTGTCCTTCAAAATCTCCCAGAGCTCAAGTTGACACATTTAAATGAAGTCCACAATCAAAAGATATTCAGTTTAAATATCACACAAGATCATAGAAGAACAAGAAAAGCTTCAAACTGAACCTGGAGACAAGAAAAGGACTAAAAACAATTAATTTATCTGTAAAATGTTGCTTATTAATGTCCCATTGATGGAAAAACCAATAATAAATAATTTAATCTCTTTGTGTTTGTATCTTTATCTTCCTGTACTTGCATTTTAACTGTAGACGAACTAAATGCATTTAAAAGTAGATTATCAGCTTCTATTGAGCTTCAGCAGTCTGAGTTAGTCATATCAAGTGATATCTGACACATTTACAGTCTTTTTAGCATCAAATTCCCTCTTAGTGTTTCCCTGTTGAGCTGTGGTGGAAGTATAGTAACAAAAAGACTTTGCTACTAAAAACACTGTAACGTTGCAACATAGAAGACTTGATTTGACTCATTTTAGCTTCAGATCAACTTTTAATTTAACTTTTTTTTTTTGGGGGGGGGGGGGGACTGAAGGACGACTGTGGATTTAGTCCTCCATCACCTACATTGTAAGTGCATTATGAAGGGATCTTCTAAGGGTCAGTATGAACAAGAGAAATCATTACAGCAAGAAAAACATTTTCATTTTAGCCAAATGTAAAAAAAAAAATGTGTTTATGGGGTATTTTAGCACCTAATTAAAGTAATTGAGTCACTACTTTAGATGGAAGTTCTTCTAATTCATTTATTGTATCTATATAGTTTTTGGGAATCTTACAGTATCTTCAGGGTTCAATAGTTTGCATGACGCTTTGATATCATATCTTCTTTTATGTTGTCTGTATTCATCATTGTTGCTGCCTCTTGAAAAGTTGAATAAAGCTTTTTAAATAACTCATATGTGTATGTGTTAGAGCAGTCAAAAATAAATGCACTGGATTTAATGTATAAATTGTAATGCTCCTTTAAACTGCACTTCATTCGAGAACATGTACTTATGGTATCGACCTGATCTGCACTGCTGCTTGTAAGTAGATTAGGAAAAAACCCTTTAAGTGACAAATGGAGCTATCATCTGACTACAATGTGACTACCCCACAAATTAGCATGGTTTTTGGACAGAAGTGTATGAGATGCAAACACGCCCTTCAGAGTGGGGAGGGGTCTGCAGACTATAAACAGCCGACACGCAGGAATGCAGCTTCCTCTCCATCCATCACTGTTCATGGCGGGACTTTAACTCAGCAGCACCTCATCACATTTCAACCTGTTGCATCTGCAGACACAGAGGCAGCTGGGGAAAAAAATAAATAGACATTACTGTTATTATCAAGCGGCATTGGTCATTATTAGCAACTATGGCCATCAATAAATCTAAATTAGCTATTGGATTTATGGTGACAGGGACTCTGACGGTGATTTTTGGAGCGATTCTTCTGTTTGTGGGATCAGCAGTAATGAAGGACCAGATAACTAAAGTAAGTCATCATCGTATTTCCTGCATTTGGATGAATAATAATTTCTTTTTTGGTTGTTTTTTGTAATTTATCCACTGAAAAAAAAACTAAAAGAGCATTCAATAGACTCTGAAGTTGTAGATTTGCAGGTTTTGCGCTCAATCTTTGCGCATTATAGACTAAAAATAAGATCAACTCATGTGCTGAGCTTTGAGATTTCTGCAGATAGCAGCGTGGACTTCCGCACCTAAAAGTAAATGTCTGTTTGTGTGTCTGTGTGTAATTCATCCACTGAAAAAAAGCAGAGGAGCATGTTCCACTCTGGTGACGACGCAGATTTGCAGGTTTTGCGCTCAATCTTTGCGCAATATAGACCAAACAAAAAAAGATAAATTCATATTCTGCGCTTTGAGATTTCTGCAGATAGCAGCGTGAACTGCTGCACCTAAAAGTTAATGTTGACTGTTTGTGTGTCTGTGTGTAATTCATCCACTGAAAAAAAAGCAGAGGAGTATTCAATACACGCTGGTGACGACGACGCAGATTTGCAGGTTTTGCGCTCAATCTTTGCGCAATATAGACAAAAAAAAAAAGATAAATTCATGTGCTGCGCTTTGAGATTTCTGCAGCTGCACCTAAAAGTAACTCTGTGCAAGTCATTTGGATCTATTGTTAAAATGTTATCTGTGACAGCATGGTGCCTCTGGATGAAAAGCGCAACTTTGACTAATATTTGACTAAATCCCATTGAGATATCCTCCTGCTCAAAGCAATGCAGCCAGAAATGGCGAACCTTTAATATAGATCCTCCTTATAATAATAATAAGATAATCAAAATAAGAAGTTTTAAACAAAATAAGGCTTTGTTGACATTTGAATTAGGATGACATGCCATTTAATATCACTTTCTTAATATTATGAGTCATTAAGAGTCACACAGTCTTGTACTAATCTAGAACCGCTATAGTTTTTTGTGAAGAGTGTTTGCATTACAAGTAAAAGTGTCTTTAAAAATACATTGGTGTTTTCATTAGTGGTGGAAGAAGTATTCAGATTATTTACTCAATTAAACTCAATTCCATTAAATCCTGCATTACTTTTTTTTTTTTAAATTTAAGTAGTAGCAACAAAATTCACTTAAAATGACACATTATGCAGAATGAGTTCTCGGTGTTATATTACAACAACATGTAAACAGAACTTTCATGTTGCAGCATTGGAGAATGAGAATAAATGCAAAGCAGCAGTTTTTCAAAGTCTCACACTGTGGGTCTACCCTCAGGAAAAGTTTGGAAAAAGGCTCCGTCCCCCACCCTTCCTTTTAGTTTATCTGCTTTGTGTTGGTCTATTCCAGGGTCAGGATAATGTTACTTGATCCAACTCAACAAATCGAGCTAAAATAGCCTGATATTGGTATGCCAAACTTCAGACTACACACAATAGTGTTTGACTCCCCAAAAACGTCTGTATCTCTGAACTGTCTCTTCTATCAAATCACATTTAGGCTCAGAACCAATGATAGTATATAATATAATATTCAGATTATAAAATGAAGAAGAGGGCATGTTTTTGTTTGTTTTTTTTAACGGAAAGTTCACATTAAAAAACAAAACTCTACTCAGCCATAACAATTTGTTTATTATTGATGTTTATTATGTGAATTTGAAAGTGTCATAGTAAACAAATGCATAATAATAATAATAATAATAATGATGATAAGGTGCGATCTAATGTGATCCAGTACAACAGCTCTGCCATAAAATCTACTTTTATGAAGCTTTTTTTCAGTTTGTGTTGATGTCAGAAAGGTGATACTTCTATTTTGTTTATCTCTGAAGTCGTGGTGGTGGTGGTGGTGTTGTACTGGAGAGCATTATACTGAGAGTGTTTTTATTTAATTGCATTAAATTGCACAGATGTTTCTAATAAAGTCCTCAGTGAGTGTATAACACTGAAGGAAAGGCTCATTCTGTGTAGACACTACAGCTCTTATTCCCAACACTTTTTAAGTAAACTGATTTTACTTTACAAAAATTCACTTAATAAACGTCAAAAATCCACTTAGTAAAGGTCAAATGTCAGAATTTACTTAGTAAAAGTCAAAAATGTGATCATAAGTAAAATTCACTTGGTAAAAGTCAAACATTTACTTAAAAGTAAAAAAAAGAAAACTTAGTAAAAGTCCAAAAAATTTGATTAAAAGCAAAATTCACTTAGTAAAAGTCAAACACTTGCTTAGTAAATAGATACAAGATTCAAGATTCAAGAACTTTATTTGCCATTTTCTGCTTTCACACATAGGAACTTTTGTGCGGTTTGTTCAGAGAGTCAAGACAAAATTTAAAAAGACACACAATAAGTACAGTATGATATGCTGTGAGGTAGGTCATTTTGTTTTGGCCAAGAGTCTCACTGTGGCAGGGAAGAAGCTCTTAAAAAAGCGTATACTGTTTGTGGTGATGCTGTCCGCTTACAATACATTATTAAGTTAGAGGATTACTCTTCTTAACTCCCAGGAGAATCAGCATGGCCCTGTAATGGATGATTTCGTGTCCTGGTGTGATGATGCCTTTCTGCATCTAAACATCACTAAAACAAAAGTCCATAGATTTTAGACGCCTTCCCCCTGCCCCTCAATGTAGTGTAATTAAGGGACAGGATGCCGACTTGGTGACTTGCTATAAATATTGAGGCACTAAAGTTTGATTTGAACACTTCCTCTGTGTGCAAGAGAGGACATCAAAGACTCTCTGCACTCAGGAAACGTGCCAAGTTCCATGTGGAAGAATCACTTATGACCGTGTTTATAGAGCTCTTATTTTATTGAGTCAGTTTTGACATTTTCTGTAATTTGCTGTTATGGAAATCTCCCAATCAGAGATAAGAGTGCACTGATAATAGATTGGGAAGGTCTCCAGCAAGATAGTGGGAGTGGAGTTTAGCAGTCTTGCAGAATTTTATAACAAGCAGGTGTTAAACAAAGCAATTAACATTTATCAAGACAAAAGTCGCCCCCTGCATGGAGAGTATACGTTTTTACCATCTGGCAGGCGCTTCAGCACTCACATAGCTTTTAAACAGCGGTACAAAAAATCCTTTATCCCTCTTTCCGTCCAAGCACTGAATGCACTTTACAGAGGGAGATAGTCCTTGTCCATCCGGCTTGGACGTATTTATTAGTTTTTCTTTTATAAAATTCATGTTTTTAACTGCAATTAATTAATGTTGTTGTTGTGTTTAATCTGTTGTGTGGTCTGTGTTGTTTTTTCTGTATTCCTGCTGCAAACTAATTGCCCTTTTGGGACAAAGAATAAAATGAATCTGAATCTGAATCTAGTAAAAGTAAATAAAAATAAAAAAACTTAGTCAAAATTCACTTAGTAAAGGTAAAAAATGCGTTTAGTAAACATTTTCTTTTTCTTTGTTTTTGTTCCTTCATCATCTTTTTGTTTCTTTTCTTTATGTCGTCCCTGGTCTACAATTGTTTATGTATTATTATCATAAATACAGTTTGATTAATTGATTGATTGATTGGTTAATATTTAGTATTTTTTATTATGTAATACTTTGCTTAAGGAAAGGATTTGAATACTTTTGCATGTTAAACCTAAAACATTACAGCCAGATTGTGTCTATGTGTGTGTCTATGTGTGTGCGCGCGTGCGTGTATGTGCGTGTGTGTGTGTATGAGCCAGAGCCAGAGAGCGCGAGGAATCCTATAGTATCACCTAACACTACAACTCCCATAATTCTATGCGCGTGGAGGAGGCGTTGCCGGCCGACTATAAATACAGCGACAACAGAAGCAGGTCAACCTCCATCGATCAGAGAGAATAATGATTGATCAGAAGTGAAGACAGTAACTCAACCTGACGCGTGTTAGTGCTTCAGACACTGCTCAATCCTTTGACAGTCAGTTTAGCTATCTGTTTGCTGCGTAAGATATTTAAACGTCACGTAAACAAGCTCAGTGACATCAACATAAGAAGAAGAAGAAGAAGAAGAAGAAGGAGCTATGGCCATAAATAAATTCAAACTCGCTATAGGTTTTATAGTGGCAGGTGTCCTAACAGTGTCTTTCGGGTTGGTGCTTCTTTTTGTGGGACCTTTAATTATCGACGACCAGATAGTGAAGGTAAGCGGGGACTTTGCACTTCTTGTTTAGACGTTTTGAGCATGTTTAAAAAGGCTGTGTGTGTGTTAATGTGTGTGTGTTAATGTGCTGAGTCAAGTTGTTTTGGTTATCGCACAGCTGAGGTGTCAAAGGGCTCCAAACGAGCTCATGATTAAGGAAAACAGTACTTATATATATGATAATGTGTGCAGGCAGGGAGATAAACACCTGATGATTGTATTAGCTCACGTTATATATATATATATATATATATATATATATATATATATATATATATATATATATATATATATATATATATATATATATTATTGTGTTTTTCCTCTGTTTGAAGCACTTTGGAACAACTATGCTGTGTTTTAAAGTGCTATATAAATGAAGTTGAAGTTATCCTGCACAGAAAAGATGATCAAAACTGTGCATATCATCACTTAATTGCAAATGTCATTATGTAATGGTATGTGTCATGCCACAGAGTACATTCCTATTAAGTAATCAGATGCAAAAGAGCTAATTTTGTATTCTTAGTGCTGAAGATTTGTTGCTTTTCTTTGTTAAAAAAAAAAGTTAAATTAGGTTTCTTATCATTAGTCAAATGTTTTGGGGGTTGGGATATTAATTGTACAAAACAAACAATTTAAAGATGACACAGAAACTCTGAATGGGCATTTTCACATTTTTTTGACATTCTATACATTAAACAATCATTTACAAGCATTAAAAAAAGATGAATTGTAATGAAATCAAGTTCTAATCACATTTACTGTAGACTACTTATTGTCTTTCCACTATGGCTGATTTCATCAATCAATCAGGCTAGTGTCAATATTCAAAAAGATGCAGATTATACAAACGCTACTGAGGAACAGAGATGATTGTGGAAGAAAGAGGAATTTAACCATTGGGAAGTGAGATTGACTCGTGCTGACTGCTGCAGCAAAGGTCATTGACTCTGTCTGTGCCCAGAATCTTAAGGATCACATTGTTCTAATAATGTAATATAAGTGGATATTTAGTCAATAATAAAGTTGAATAATCCTTTGAGTTACTTTTTGAGCTAAAATGCCAGAAACCATCTGGTATCAGCTTCTTAAAAGTGAGTATTTTCAACATTGTAACATTTAAAACTGAATATTTTGCAGGTTTTTGACAGATTTCTATCAACAAAATGATTTATTTATTTGAGATGTGACACTGCTCAGCTCCACATATGTAAAAAAAAAAAAACAACAACATTTATTTAATGTTTGTTGGGTAGATATAATTATTTTTCTTTAATTATTATTATTATAAAAAATACAAAATTCACTTAGTAAACGTAAAACTTTTTCTTTTCTTTGTAATTTGTTCTTTGTTTTTGTTCCTTCATCATCTCTTTGTTTCTTTTCTTTATGTCGTCCTCGGTCTACAATTGTTTATGTATTATTATCATAAATAAAGTGAGGTTGATTGATTGGTTAATTGATATTTAGTATTTTTTATTATGTGATACTTTTGCTTAAGGAAAGGATTTGAATACTTCTGCATGTTAAACCTAAAACATTACAGCCAGATTGTGTCTGTGCATGTGTGTCTATGTGTGTGTATGAGCCAGTTTATGTAGATTTAATCTATTTTTCTTTAATTATTATTATTTTTCTCCATTTTCAGAACACCGTGATCGACCCAAACAACGACCTGTCCTACACCATGTGGAGGGACATTCCCGTTCCCTTCTACATGTCTGTCTACTTCTTCAACGTCCTCAACCCGAAGGAGATACTGAACGGAGAGAAGCCCATGGTGGAGCAGAGAGGACCTTATGTGTACAGGTATAGAGTGTGAACATACATTGAACCGTACATTATCTATACTATATTGATATTGCATTTCCCCCACTATCAGTACACTTTGTCCTGCAACCTGCTAATGCTGCAAGATGCATTTATCCAGTCATTCTCTCTTCTGGACTCCTTTTCTGATATAATTTGACTGAGCTGAGAGGCTGCATAAAGAGCCAGTATAAAGATAAATGGGTTAGGAGCTAATGGCTTTGGTGCTGAAAGCCCTAGGCTATAGGGAGAGTATTTGAGTGATGGACTAACACACTGTTGGTTGCTGACAAAAAGAAAAATATATAATAACACAAGCCTTTTCATTTAACCCTCCTGTCGTCCTCCCGGGTCAAATTGACCCCATTTCTTTTGACTGTTCCTTCTTTCCTTCCTTCCTTTTTTCCTTCCTTCCTCCCTCTTTCTTTAAATTGTCCTTTGTTCTTCCCCTCCTTCCCTCTTTCTTTGCTCCCTCCTCCTTCCATACTTCTTTACTCACTTCCTCACTTCCTTCTTCCTTTCCTTCCTCCCTACCTTCTCTCCTTACTTCCTTCCTCTTTTACTCCTTCCTTCCCTCCCTCCTTCCTTACTCCTTTCCTTTCCTTCCTTCCTTCCTCCTTTCCTTCCTTGCTTCCTTCCTTCCTCCTGTCCCTCCTTCCTCATTTCCTTCCTCCCTTCCTTCTCTCCTTACTTCCTTCCTCTTTTCCTCCCTCCCTCCCTTCTTACACCTTTCCATCCTCATTCCTTCCTTCCTTCTTCCTCTCCTTCCTTGACTTGAGGACAACAGGAGAGTTAAATAGGACATATAAGGTTTTTTTATTTTTATTTCTTTTATGATGTTGGACACTAAACTTGGTCTTAGTTCCAAAACTTGAGGTGAACATATTGTAGAAATACTTCTTAAGAGTCTCAGCTCTGTTTCAGAAAGAGGCTGAACTGAGCGGCTGCATGAAGGGACCGTATAAAGAGAAATAAGGAGTTTTTAACTGGAAATCATGCAAAGATATTCCACCAGAAAAAGTGCAGAATATGTCCCCTTTCATTCTTAAAAACATGTACATGCATGTTAAGCTTTTTATTTAACATTATGCATTGAATGTGAAGGTGAAAGTGAGCAAGAATCAGATGTATAAAATCTTTCTGTTACTGCTGCAAATTTTTTTTCACCCGCCTCATTATACAAGTTAAATAATGTAGGTCACATATGGTGAGCATGTTTTAGGTAACACCCCCCCCTCCAGCTCTCCACTATACAGAAAAATTCTGTCACAGTGTTTTGACTACATCGCTCTGTGTTAGAGGAGAAAGGTTATCAGAACACTTTGTCCTGTGTGTTGTAAGATGCATTTACTGAGTCATCTTCAATTGGAGACTTCTTGCCTGATATCTTTTTACTGAACTGAGCTGAGAGGCTACATAAAGGGTAACATTGCTAAAAGATATATAAGAGTTTTTAACTGTAAATCATGCAGATATATTCCAGTAGAGCTCCAGATTTAAAATATATACCTGGAAATGTTCAGTATATATGTGAGGCATGTTGCAATAATCATAATCAACAGATAAAAGCAGGTGCAACTTTGTATCTTGAGCTGGACATTATTGACAGAGATTAGCATCAAATATTACTTTTTAGATTCACAGCAGCCTGCTTAATATTATTTGATGAAGTTTTGACAATGACCTCAGACTGATCATCATTAGATTTAAAGAAAACTTTGGGACATCCAGGATTTAATGAACTCATCTTAAAGTGAGCAATAATCTGAATTACATCATCTTTATGTTACTGCTGGGACTTTTTTTCCATTGACATAACAGTAAAATCTAAGTCAATACATGCTGCCAAAAAGCTGTGGTAAGTTATGTGTTGTGCCCCCCACCCCCAAACATACAGTATAGTTATGTAACAACATTTGGGCAGCATCACACCATTTTACCTGACAGAAGTTCAATTGCATAGATCACCGTGTCCCACACATTTGCAGAGCACATAGTTTATGACACAGTTCTGACTAAATCTTTGCCCTTTTTTTTATTGCATCACATCACACGTTCGTCCATATGGCCCATAAGCTGCAGACTTTGCAAAGCGGAGTGCAATTTGTGTGCAATTGGCTTACTTTTTGGGAACACTATGTGCTTTGCTGCAGATGTTGGTCACTGTAAAGCCAATGCAAATTAACCTTTTCGCCACATCCAAAACATTGTCGTAACTATTCCATATGTGTAATGGAGGGGGATTAGGCTTGTCACTGTAAAGCATCATTCACCACATCGTAAAAACATTTGTTGACCTAGATTTGATAAGAATTGTACATTGTCGTAAATTTAAAAAAAGAAGTTCCAGCAGTAACACAAAGATTTTATACATCAGATTCTTGCTTATTTTCTTCTTCATGTTCATCTGCCTGCTGCAACTTGACTAACTTTGAGCTGAGTTCATTTCAGATGTTCAATTAAAAGCTTAAAGTGTGTGCATTTACATGTAATTTATAATAAAAATAATAATAAACTCTATTTCTATAGCACCTTTCCAAACCGACGTTACAAAGTGCTTCATCTAATACAATATTTTTTTTTTTTTTTAAATTTACAATTTTTATTCAATGCAAGGTACAGTACACATATGAAACATCCATTACACTTGTTAAAGGAAGTACATGTAAAGAACAAAGTCTAACAGTGGCGTACTGAGTATTTTCAAAACCACACAGAACAATTTATACTGTATTATTAACTCTGTAGTGCTTTTTTTTCTTTTTCTTTCTTTACCCCCACAACAATAAAATATTTAGTTAAGATATGGCACAATACCAGCAATGAAAAAATATATATATTTTTTTTAGTTAACTTCAATAGAACAGAAGAAACATAAGAACTGGGATGTATATTAGAAAAACACAGGTTGATTAGAGAATATCAACACATATGGGAGGTTGAACTAGCAGTAGTAGGCCTATATTCTTTTTGTGTGTTCAGATAAGGAAAGACCCCAATGTTTTGTTGTTTAATGAGGATCATTCTGTCGTGTCCCTTCAGTTAGGTCGTCTTTTTTCAACAAAGGAGATCCACTTTGACCATATTTTATTAAATCTGTCCATCTGTAGATTAAGTGAGTGTGTGACTTTTTCCATTCGATATATGTCGTCAACCCTGTCCATCCATTCACTCACTGTAGGAGGTTTGGGGTGAAGCCAGTGTCTAGTGATATTTTTCTTAGCTACAGTTACCATAATTATAAAAAGATATCTATTAGTGTTTCCAATAATAAAATCTGATTTGCCTAAGATAAAGGTTTCAAATTGGTTGGGTATCTGTATATGAAATATCTCCTCCATTGTTTTATGAACATCTGACCAAAAATTCTGCAACCCTGGGCATTTCCAAAATATATGCCAATGATTTGCATCTCGACCTCCACATCCTCTCCAGCATATGGGGTCTTCCCCTGTGTAATGAATTTTCATCTTTGGAGTAGTAAAAAATCTTATCAAACACTTCCACGCAAATTCCCTCCATGTATGTGCACTTGTGCATCTCCACAGAATTTTGCAGTAGTTAAGCCATTCTTCTTTGGTTATGTCAAGTTATCCTTCTTTTTCCCATTTATTTTTGATATATTCTGTGGTGTATGGTTTTTTTGTTATGAGGCCTTTGTACAACCTTGAGATGGCGCCTTCAATTGACTCATTTGAGTATGACCTCAAGAATTCTTTTACTATTGCATCCTCTAGGTCTACGGGAAGTGATTTGTTGCATTTATCAAAATAATTACGAAGTTGCAAGAATCTGTAAAAGTCCTGCTGTTCTAAGGAGAATTCTCTTCTTAGCGTTTGGAAGTCTTTTAGTATTCCTTTATTTGTAAGTGAGTAGAATGTTGAGATCCCTTTGCTTGTCCAGGTTTTGAATCTGAGGTCTAATTGGTTTGGTTTGAAGTCAGGATCATATGCAATCCATCTGATGAACCATAATTTATCCAGTAATTTATATTCTGTTTTGATTGTGTTCCAGATTTTAAGTTGGAACTTCAGCCATGGGTTTTTTAGTTTACTTATTGTTTGTTTTATTTCCTTATTACCTAACACTGCTTGAATTGGGGAATCCCTAATTAAGGTCTTTTCTATATCCTTCCATCTTGCGTTATATTCCTGATTACATAAATTTAATAATGGCTTGATCTGAGTTGAGTAAAAGTAATTTCTTAAATGTGGGACTGCCATTCCACCCTCTTTTTTGGGGAGTTGCAACGTTTTAAATCTTACTCTTGGTTTTTTCCCTTGCCAGATGAATCTTGAAAGTATTTTGTCCCACTCATTAAATTGTTGGGATTTAATTTCGACGGGGAGAGCCTGAAACAGATATAAAATCCTAGGAAGGATGTTCATTTTAATTGATTCTATTCTTTGTGTTAAACTCAAATGGATTTGAGTTCCATCTTGCAATATCTGCTTTTAATTTGTTTATAAGTGGGTCATAGTTAATTTTTTTAGTTGTGGTTATATCTTTTGGCAATAATATTCCAAGATATTTTATTGCTTCTTGGTCCCATTTCATATGGAATCTCTTTTGGAGCTCTATTGGTGGGTTGTAATTAAGTTTTAAAATTTGTGTCTTTTGGATATTTAGCTTGTACCCTGTATATTTACCATACTGTTCTAGTAATTTAAATAATTTGGGGAGAGATTTAGATGGTTCAGTTAGGAACACCAAGATGTCGTCTGCGTACAGCGCCACCTTGTGATTGTCATTACTTATGTTAATTCCTTTGATGTTGTCTGTCTGCCTGATCCATTGGGCTAGTGGCTCTATGAAGAGAGCAAAAAGAAGAGGTGACATCCCACAACCTTGTCTTGTACCTCGTTCTAGTTTAATGGTCTTTGATAGGTGCCCATTTATTTTAACTCTGGCAGTAGGGTTGTTATATAATGAATTAATTGCATTAACAAAACTCTTGTGAAAGCCGAATTTCTCAAGGACCAGGTATAAGAACCCCCAGCTCACTGAGTCGAAGGCCTTCTCTGCGTCCAAACTAACGAGTAAAGCCTGTAATTTCTGTTCTTGAATATGGCTTAATACATGTAGTGATCGTCTTATATTGTCGTGTGTTTGTCTCTGTGGAACAAATCCGGTCTGATCTGTATGGATGAGCTGGGGTAGAACTTTTTCAACTCGTCTTGCGAGAATCGATGTGTATAGTTTGTAATCGATATTGAGAATTGAGATTGGTCTGAACGAGCCACATTCTAATCTATCTTTTCCCTCTTTGGGTATGACTGTTATAGTGGCCTCCTTCCATGTTGGTGGGATTTTTCCTTCTTTCAAAGCTTTATTGAATATGTGAAGGAGATATGGTTTTAGTTCGGTCCTGAAGGCTTTGTACCATTCGGACGAGAATCCGTCTGGTCCAGGTGACTTGTTGGTTTGTAGCCTTGATATGGCTTCGTCTAATTCTTGTTCTGTTATTTCTGCCGTTAATTCTTTATTTTGCTCTTCGTTTAAGATAGGTAGGTTAAGAGAGTTTAAAAATGTTCTAGTATTCTGTTCTTCCTCTAATCGTGATTGGGAGTATAGTTCTTTGTAATATTTTTGAAAGGCTGATTGTATTTCTTCTCTTTTATATACCAGATCCTTTGTAATTGGATCCCTGATTTTGTGAATATTGCTGTCTGCTTTCTGTTTTTGTAGTTTTCTTGCTAACAGTTTTGCGAACTTTGAGCCCGACTCATAGTATTTTTGTTTTGTGAAGAACATTTTTTTTTGAGTTTCTTGGGTGTACCAGGTGTTTATCGCCTTCCTGGTTTCTTTAAGTTGCAACTCAATATTCCGATTTAAGTCCTTTTTGTGTTTTGTTTCAAGCTCTTCCAGTTCTCTAGTTAATTTTGCTAGACTTTCTTGTCTTTCTTTCTTTTTTTTTGCACAATATGAGATTATTTTCCCCCTGAAGACAGCTTTAAGTGTATCCCATACTATTTCTGAGGTAACTTCATTATTGTTGTTTTCTTGTAAAAACTGTTCTATTTCTCTTTTTATTTGTGTTTTGAATTGCTGATCATTAAGGATACTGGAGTTTAGTTTCCATAATGTATTTCTTGGGCTGTTGTTTATTTGAATTGTTAACAGGATAGGGGCATGATCTGATAAGTCAATATTTCCATGTTCACACTGCTGTACTCTATGGCGGTCCCTCTTATAAATAAAAAAGTAATCAATTCTCGAGTATACATCATGTGGGTTAGAATAATGAGTGTAGTCTCGTTCTGATGGGTGAACATCTCGCCATAGGTCAATCACCCCAAATTCTGACATGAGAATCTTAATTTTTTTATGGGTTGAGGTTTGTGTAAACATTTTGGAAGAGTCTAGCCTTGGGTTAATTCGAATATTCCAATCCCCTCCACAAATAAGAATGCCTGTTGCTTCTGACATTAAGTCAAATATTTTCCTATAGATTGCTATATTACTGCCGGGGGGGATATAAACATTCAGTATCGAAACTTCTGTGCCCTCTATTTTCCCTGAGACCAGTGAGTATCTCCCTTCTTTATCTTTAATCTCCCGGGTCTTCTCAAAGGGGAGTCTTTGAGACATTAGGGTGGCTACACCTCTTCTATGACCAGATTTGTATGATGAGTGGAACACTTTTGAAAAACCCAGCCTCCCCAATTTCTCATGTTCAATTGAGCTCAGGTGCGTTTCCTGTAACAATGCAATGTGTGCTTTTTCTTTTTTCAGTTTACTCAGAATCTTACTTCTTTTCACTGGATTCAGGATTCCGTTTATATTATATGAAATAATCTTAATATTTTGGTTGTCTGTCATTTATTTTGCAGGTTATTTGTGTCGTCTTTCTACCTGTGTTGTGCTGTGTTGTTTAAGACCTTAAACATCCCGAAAACATTCATGAACTTAGTGAACAAAACTTTGTACAAATGTAAAAATAACTTACATCTAAATGAGTCTTTTTTATTTACTTTGGTGTTTGTTGCCTCCATCGATGAGGCTCGATCGAATCAAGCCTTTCGGGTGCTTCTGGTGTTTAAGCACTCCTTGAGGGAAAGTCCTCTCCTCACAGAGAGAGGGGCCCTGGAAGATGGGCTCATGTCTTTGACATGCCTTTTGCGTTTCCGTGTCCCGACAGTGTTGTATAGATGGTTATAGGAGACCTTGATCAGTCACCGTAAGTGTTTGTTTTTTTCCTGATAAATCCCTTAATTCAAGACTGAGAGGCTTCACTCGTGACCCCATTTCTCAGTTTATGTAGTATCTGAGTCTTACATCATGGGTTGATCCTTCAGAGTTCAAAATCAAAATAATTAACAAAACTTAGAAGAGACTGGTCCCATTTAGTCCCGTGTTATGTGTTAGTCTTTTTTCTTTTAAATGTCTCAGATCCAGGTTAAGTCCTTTGGAGTTCAAGATCAAGTCAAAATAACGGAGGGGGAGGGAAAGTAGCTAAAGAAAAAATAAAAAATAAATAAAGTAAAACAAAAATAATGGGGGGGGGGGGGGGGGCGGTATGGGGGGTAAGGGTTTTCCTCTTTTCCTTCTAGATTGGGTCTCTGATTCCAAATCAAAGTAAATTAAATGTATCCCCCTTCACTTAAAACTGACTAGTCGCTTGCCGTCTCTTTCATCCCCTTTCTCTCTCTCCTCCCTCCATCTCTCCCCCTCTTAGCTTAAGTTATGTTTTACATATCTTAATTCCTGGTAAACTCTTTCTGAGACCAAAATAAAATAATATGCTATATGAAACTAAATAAACATAAGTTACTTATCTGGGATCATATGAGTACAAGTCATCGTTGGGGTTCACTTTGTTGAGTGTGTGTGTTTAAACTGCTGTAGCTTCTCTCTGTAAGATCTGTGGGAGGGTTGTCGTTGTGCTCCTGCGTCCGCGTCTGATGTTCCCCTCGGGTCTCCGGCCATCTGCCATGATGAAAGGAGTTGCAGCTCCCGGTGATCTGTGTCGATTGGGGCCGTGATGACGGTGACAGGGAGTCCTCGTTTCGCCATGTCTGCTGTGGCGTCCCCTGCGTTCAGATATGTCTCTGTGCCGTCGTCGTAGTGGACCCGTAGCTTGGCCGGATAGGGGGTTTGAAATTTAATTTTTTTCTCCCTCAAGATCTTTTTCGCTTCATTGTACTCATAACGTTTCTTAAGCACCGCGGTCGGGTAGTCGTGATCCACGAAGAAGCGGGTGTTCTTGTAATACACTGCCTTTTTCTGCCAAGCTCTGCGGATAACTTCTTCCTTGACTCTGTAACTCGTGAACTTTGCGATTATGGACCGGGGTCTCGCCTGTGGTTCCTCCGGTGCAGGTGCTTGGCTCCGGTGTGCTCGTTCGATCCTGAGTCCGCGGATATCCAGTGTATCACTCAGTAGTTTCTCCAGAAAGGCGCACATGTTGTCTCCCTCCTCCTTCTCAGGTATGCCGTGTATCCGGAGATTATCCCGGCGGGCTCGCCCCTCCTGGTCCGTTAGCTTAGCCTCCATGCTAGCCTGCCGTTTCATTAGCTTTTTCATTAGCGTAGCCATGGCCTGCAGTGCTGTCTCAGTTTCTTTGATCCTACCCTCAGCCTCATCCAGTCTGTTGTTGGTGCTGTGCAATTCCTGCTTAATCTCCGCGAGTTGTTGTTTGTTGTCCCGTCTGAAGTTCTTTATCTCGCTTAGGATGGAGTGCAGGGTTGTGTCTTCTGCTTCGTTTTCCTCGTGTAGCGTTGGGGAGCTACTTCGGCTAGGCTGAGTTAGCGGGGGCCATTCATCCTCATCTCCTACCGCTGCGGTGCTTCTGGTCTTCCTATATGGTCCCTTATTAGCCCTATTGTCCGTCATATTTGCTTTAACTCGTTGTTCAGGGTATTTTCAACTTTTTTAGGGCTGTTTTCTGTGTCGGTCGGGGAGCGTCAAAACTAGGCTGCCATCTTGTAGCTACGTGACCCCGGAAGTCTCCATCTAATACAATATTAATAGAATAACATGCACAGAAACACAATAAAAACAATATAATAAGTATTATATTTATTACATTTTCATGTTTTTTAATTATTTATATTATATTTATATAGCATTATATTTATATGGGACACATTCTGCACATTTCCAGGTATGTATTTTAAATCTGGAGCTCTACTGGAATATATTTGCATGATTTCCAGTTATAAAAAAGCTCCTTATTTATCTTTAAATTGGCCCTTTATGCAGCCCCTCAGCATTTCTACATATGTTCACCTCAAGTTTTAGAACTAACTGGTCTTTTCCATAGTGTTCTTTTTTAACCCTCCTGTTGTCCTCGAGTCAAGAAAGGAAGGATGGAAGGGAGGAAGAAGGAAGGGAGGAAGGAAGGGAGGAAAGAAAAGAAGGAAGGAAGGGAAGGAGGGAAGAAGGAAGGAAAGGAGGGAGGAAGGAGGGAGGAAGGAAGGAGGGAAGGAAGGGAGGAAGGAAGGCAGGAAAGAAAAGAAGGAAGGAAGGAGGACAGAAAGAAGGGAGGAGGGAGGGAGGAAAGAAGGAAGGATGGAGGGAGGGAGAAAAGAAAAGAGGAAAGACAGAAGGACAGAGGAAAGAAGGAAGGAAGGGAGGAGGAAAGAAAGAGAGAAGGAGGAAGGAGGGAAGGAAAGAAGGAGGAGGGAGGAAGGAAGGACAGAAGGAAGGAAGAAAGGGGGACGGAGGAAGGAAAGAAGGAAGGAAAGAAAGAGAGAAGGAGGGAGGAAAGAAGGAACAGTCAAAACAGATGGGGTCAATATGACCCGGGAGGACGACACAAAGGTTAAATAAGAGAAATATAGAATATCTTATCCTTGAATAATAACACAAGTTATAAAAGCACAGTGTCCTCACAGTTCAGGGGTCAAGGCAGTGGCGGCCGGTCAATGCGGGGCGCTGGGGCGCCGCCCCCATCAAATATCTGGCCAAAATCTACTTAAACATATTAAACATAAATGAATTAGAAAATGCTAAATAATTATGAAATAAATAGTATTTGTTAGCAAGATGGTCCTGTTAGCCTCTAAGCACCTGTCATCATTCATTTTAAATCGATTCCAAATGGTATTTTATTAATTTCTATATGTACTTCCTGTATGCGGGGCGCCGGACTAATGGAAGTCAATGCAAGCCCTCAAACTTTTGACAAGCATGTGACCTGAGGCTGCTCTCTCATTGGCCTGCGTCACGTTTCCCACGGGGCGCAGCTCAGTGCGCCCCGGACACGCCCACTTTTATTGGCAGCGAATTGTTGTTGTTTCATGCTTTTTAATCTACTGTGATTGGACAGTTCCGGCTGTCATTCACGCCCTCTCCGTCAGCTGCTGTCACCCAAACTCCTGCTGACGGTAGGTTCAGGAGATGACGTTAAAGTGGAGCCGCGGAAATTAAAGAAGATTATTTTGTAATTTCTCTACAAAAACAATAATTTCACAAGACTTTCACTAGAAGAGAGAAAGAGGATAAAGCAGCAGCAGGTGATGGAGGAGCTGAGAGTTTCTCCTGCTGCTGTTATGATAAACGGAGCTGGCTAGCTGGATGCAGTGTGAGTTATTCCTTTTATTGCTTAATCTGTTTTGCTGTTTCAAAGTGTCAGCACCGAAACGTTGTGGACAACGACAGGGGAACGAGACCTAAAACATCTCTCTGAAAAAAATCAAACAGAAAGCTGCAGCCATCGAGACAATAGCATGGAGCTAAGTTGTTTTTAGCAGACTTAGCATTGCTGAGCTCTTTCTGCAGCTGTTTCACCACATCTGGCCACATGTAGACCTCTGCTATGCCAAGCTCCAGAAGAGGAACATAGATTCAGTCAGTGGCTGCATCCAGCAGCTCCAACAGGACATATAAAAGATCAGGTAGTAGCTGCATTGCTGTTATTAATATTGTAAAGTGTTAAAAAATACTTTATAAAAGACATAACTATGAAGTGTAAAAAACTAAAATGCATAAATGCAGGATAAGAAATGATGGAACTAATTTTGACTATTACAGTTGATTTGGGTACATTTCATTATTAAAATAAGTTAAATAAGTTATGCTTAATCACAGCAGTGTATAGTGTTTAATGCGCCATCTATTGTCATGTTTAGGTATTGCAACAACTAACAGATTACAGTGAAATCAGGACTGAAGACACAATAACTAAAATATAGGTGGTGTCTCTTTTTAAGCATATTACCTTATTGGTAACTCTGCTTTAACTGCTGGTATCTTTAGGTGATGTGAGTGAAATGGGCATTTTATCATGTCTGGTTATAATTTTTTATTCCTCTCTCTGTGGGTCAGAGATACCATACTGGGACAAACCAGGGGACATTATAGTGTGTTGTGTTGTTTTTAGATTAGTTTTTCTTTCTTATTTATATTTTTTTGCTGCGGTATGAAGTGGTGCTACGGCTAATTTGACACTAACCCTAGGACCACCAACCATCAAACTGCGCCCCCCCAAACATTTTTGTCACCAGCCGCCACTGGGTCAAGGTAATGTTTTCATATCTTGTATCACATCTTCAGATAGCTTTTCTTTCGTCTTATCTAATTTCTGGCTGCAACAGAACACCATGAAAACACAAATATCCCTAAATGACTGACTGACTGAATGATGAGGTTACAACATTGGTCGGTCGAATGCTGCTACTTCTTGTATCCATTTCACTTAAAAACCCTCCAGAGTCCAGCTATAAACTTGGTTTTGCTGTAGTCTTGTTTAAGTTAGACCAGTGATGCCTTTTGCAATGTATATACAGATTCTTAGATAAAATACTATAAGGCAAGGCAGTTTTATTTATATAGCGCATTTCATACACAATGGCAACTCAATGTGCTTTATATAAAACAAACATTTAACAGAAAAAATTGGAAATAAAAAAAAACCCCATATAAAACATGGAATTTGAGAAATAAAAATAAAAAACAATAATAGTAAACACATACATACCCCCCCCCCCCCACACACACACACACACTAATAATAAAAACAAAGTACAGAAACATAGAATAAGAGAGAAATAAAATACTAGAATAGAGCATTAAATATAAGGTTGCAGCATAAAATAATGACTTGCTTTAAAATCATTAAAAGGACATACAGTGCAAATGAAAGATTAAAAGGTAAAGTGCTTTGAAAGAGCTCAATCATAAGCACAGGAGAAGAGAAGTGTTATTAACCTGGATTTAAAAATGATTTCAGTTCTGCTGGTAGTTTGTTCCAGTTGTGTAAAAGCTGCTTCACAATGTTTAGTCTGAACTCTGGGCTCCACTATCTGACCTGAGTCAGTAGATCTCAGAGCTCTACTGGGTTTATATTCTACTAACATGTCATTCATGTATTCTGGACCTAATCCATTCAGTGATTTGTAGACCAGTAGCAGAACTAAAATCTATTGTATAGCTGACTGGGAGCCAGTGTAAAGACTTAAGAACTGGAGTAATGTGCTCTGATCTCTTTGTTCTGGTCAAAACTCGAGCTGCAGCGTTCTGAATGAGCTGCAGTTGTTTAATGCTTTTTTGTGGGAGAAATGTTAGTTTTAAAAATGAGTAAAATTATATTTTTCTTAAAAAGGAAATGGTCCAAATCCACTGTTGAGGTACCAGTACAATTGTTATCCTTTATCATAACCATTGCAGCACAGGCACAGACATTTATAAGACAAATATCACATTTACATAAATACATAATAGTATAGAATTGACTCAAATAATAGCATTAAGCCTTATCTAAATATTGTTCTCCCTTTCATTTTACTTTTAGTAGCTGACTGAGCATTTGAAGAAACAATGTCAAACATACTCATCAATCCATGAAAACATGATTCTTATATCACAGTCCCTGCAGTAGTCCATTGGAGATGACAATGACCATTTAAAGCAAGTCAGGTCCCCGTCTGTTGATGTACTTAACCCACACAAAATACTTTTTACAACTTCTTTACACCTATGCAGTCATACCCCAACACCTGGAAACACAATTTTAAGGTGGAAAATCTGTTGAGTTCCCATTTTTAAATATTTAATGTCGTGTAAACACAAACAGCTCTACAAGAAGTATGTCTAAATATGTCTAACACCTTCATTTTTTAAATTAAATATCAGCAACTATCTGATCACAGAGTACATTTTGGTCAGTACCAAAAAGTATTTACATTTCCTTTCAAAAGTATTCATACCCCTTGAACTTTTCCACATTTTGTCACGTAACAACCAAAAACTTAAATGTATTTTATTGGGATTGTATGTGATAGACCAACACAAAGTAGCGCATAATTGTGAAGTGGAAGGACAATGATACGTGGTGGTCAAGATTTTCTACAAATAAAAATTAGAAAAGTGTCGCGTGCATATGTATTCAGCCCCCCTGAGTCAATACTTTGTCGAACCACCTTTCGCTGCAATTACAGCTGCGAGTCTTATGTATGTCTCTACCAGCTTTGCACATCTACTGCAATTTTTGCCCATTCTTCTTTGGAAAATAGCTCAAGTTCAGTCAGATTGGATGGAGAGTGTCTGTGAACAGCAATTTTCAGATTCAAACAGATTCTCAATAGGATTTAGGTCTGGACTTTGACTGGGCCATTCTAACACATGAATATGCTTTGATCTGAACCATTCTATTGTAGCTCTGGCGGTATGTTTAGGGTCGTTGTCCTGCTGGAAGGTGAACCTCCGTCCCAGTCTCAAGTCTTTTGCAGCCTCTAACAGGTTTTCCTCCAGGATTGGCCTGTATTTAGCTCCATCCATCTTTCCATCAACTCTGACCAGCTTCCCTGTCCCTGCTGAAGAAAAGCATCCCCACAGCATGATGCTGCCACCACCATGTTTCATGGTTGGGATGGTGTGTTCAGGTTGATGTGCAGTGTTAGGTTTCCGCCACACATAGCGTTTTGCATGTAGGCCAAAAAGTTCAATTTTGGTCTCATCTGACCAGAGCACCTTCTTTCACATGTTTGCCGTGTCCCCTACATGGCTTGTGGCAAACTGCAAATGGGACTTCTTATGGCTTTCTTTCAACAATGGCTTTCTTCTTGCCACTCTTCCATAAAAGCCAGATTTGTGGAGTACACAACTAATAGTTGTTCTGTGGACAGATTCTCCCACCTGAGCTGTGGATCTCTGCAGCTCCTCCAGAGTTACCATGGGCCTCTAGGCTGCTTCTCTGACTAATGCTCTCCTTGTCCAGCCTGTCAGTTTAGGTGGGCGGCCATGTCTTGGTAGGTTTGCGGTTGTGCCATACGCTTTCCATTTTCGGATGATGGATTGAACAGTGCTCCGTGAGATGTTCAAAGCTTGGGAAATGTTTTTATAACCTAACCCTGCTTTAAACTTCTCCACAACTTTATCCCTGACCTGTCTGGTGTGTTCCTTAGTCTTCATGATGCTGTTTGTTCACTAATGTTCTCTAACAAACCTCTGAAGCCTTCACAGAACAGCTGTATTTATACTGTGCTTGAAGTATACACAGGTGGACTCTATTTACTAATTATGTGACTTCTGGAGGCAGTTGGTTGTACTGGATTTTATTTAGGGGTATCAGAGTAAAGGGGGCTGAATACATATGCACGCCACACTTTTTAGATTTTTATTTGTAGAAAATCTTGACCACCACGTATCATTGTCCTTCCACTTCACAATTATGCGCTACTTTGTGTTGGTCTATCACATACAATCCCAATAAAATACATTTAAGTTTGTGGTTGTAACATGACAAAATGTGGAAAAGTTCAAGGGGTATGAATACTTTTGAAAGGCACTGTAAGTTAGGTACTGAGCTGTACTAATAATAGTAGTTACCCATCTCTTAATTAAATGGTTTATTCTGTCTTACTTTAGTCTATCTTATCTACACTAAATCTTCTTCACTTTATCACATTAGTAGTATTCTGTGAACCTTGAACCTCAGCTTTTGCTCTCCAGTCTACCTGAGCTGTTACAGAACAAAGATGTGTATCAATGTATTTTTTTATTTTATTCTTCTTTTTTTGTTTCAGAAAACGCTGTCAGAAAGACAACATCACATTTCATCCCAATGATACGGTGTCGTACAGAGAATACAGACAGTACCACTTCGAGCCTTCGATGTCTGTAGGAAACGAGTCGGACGTGGTCACGATTCCTAACATGTTGGTGCTGGTAAGATGATTATTTACACTCCGTTTGGTTAATTTGGTCACAGTCTTTTCCTCAGTCACTGTTTTAACTCATAAAAATTGCCCTCAGGGTGCAGCCGTGATGATGGAAAACCTGCCCTATGCTGTCCGTTTAATGATCAGCGCCACCTTCAAGACTTTCAACGAGGGGCCCTTCCTGACCAAAACAGTAGGGGAACTGATGTGGGGTTATGACAGCGGACTGGTCGATTTCCTCAATAAATATCTGCCTGGGATGCTGCCCTCAACGGGGAAGTTTGGCCTCTTTGCTGAGGTGGGTGCTTTAATGTGGTTCATGATGCTCTTAGGAGCCTGAATTTATGGCCCCTGTGCCAGAGAAGACCAAAGGGAGACTAGGAACATATGTCAAGTGCACAAAAGTGTTTCAAAGATGTTGTATAACCACATAAAAAAAAGACTGAATGCCTTAACCTTGGTGGTCGAGTGGTTGCCATGTAATCACAGCGTCCCTGGTTCAAATCCAGCCAGGGACCTTTGCTGCAGGTCATTCCCTTCTCTCTCTCTCTCCCTGTTTCCTGTCGGCCTCTCTGCCAGTTACTATATAAATAAAGACAATAAAGACATAAAATGTTAGTATGCATGCACTATTTTCCAATAAATATTGATTTTACTTACAGATAGACCCAGCTTGAGATTGTAAAAGTATTTCGGTAGTATTTCGATTTTTTTTTTTTTTTTTTGCTATTACAGGAACTGCGTGTTGCTTCAGGCATGGTATGAAGAAACAGTTATTATGTAATTTTTATTATTTGTTATTGAACCTTTATTTTACCAGAAAGGTTTAATAGAGAGACCTGGCCAAGATCAGCAGCAGAATATACAGTTTCAAGACATAAAAGGTTGCAACATCACAAAATAAAGAGTTCGACAATAGACATGTCAAAGTGCAAGTCAATTAAAGTGATTGGAGAAATACCATTATCAGTCAAAAACATTTGCAAGTTTATATAGACTCAACAACCATTGACTTGAGAATGCTTTTAAACTCTGTATATGAGACCAGGTCCTAGTTTAAGCTGATTCTGCAGAAAACATAAATGCCTTCTTGCTCATCTCAGTCCTAGCATTTAGGGACAGTCACAAAGGTAGTAGCCTGTGACGTCAAACCCTATGTGCCATACTTTTGAGACATAAAGACAGTTAAATAAGTTAGAACATATGATGTCTTTTGCAATGTTTGTGGTGATGGTTTCAGCTGAATCAGCATCAAAACTCATGATCATGTGAATAAAACTTGTGCTAAAGATGATTATGTATATACAGATGTTTAGATAAATAACCAAAAGGAGAAATTAAAGTTGTGAAAGTAAATTGTTCTTAAAAAAAGGAAATGATCCAAATCCACTGTTGAGGTACCAGTACACTTGTTATACTTAAATATAATCAGTGCTGCACAATTTTTCAGATATCACACACAAAAGGCTTTAAATTGATTTTTTTCATACTTCCCAACACCTGCAAACACAATTTAAAGGTGGAAAATCTGTCGAGTTCACCTTTTTAAAATGTTAAATATTCTTTAAACATAAACAACTGTACAATAATTATCTTACACTCAGGAAGTATCTGATCAAAGAATTCATAAACAAAGTACAGTAACAGTACATTTCGGTCAGCAAAAAGTATTTAGGTTAGATACTAAGCTGTACTAATAAGAGGGCAGTCTACCTTAAAATTGCCTTTTTATAGATAAAAACATACAAGCGACTAAGCTGACGAGTTGACAGAGAAGTCCAGTTGAGTGAGGGCTCTACAGTTTGGTATGAACCTCAAAGCCCCATGATACACAGCATACAGCATGTGCACACAGGATTTTACAAAACTTAAGTTATCATGACAACAATCAGCAGTTAAATCAGCAGTAGAAAGATGTTGCTAATATAACAGTAAACTACCAGGAGTCTTGTAGAAATGACAAATACATCACCTTGCCTGATGTTGCATTGTTTTGCCAGATGAAATTAAATTCTTTGCCAGAGCTTCTGCGTCCTCGCTTTGCCAACACTGCTGCTCTATTAAAATTAAAATTGATTAATTAAAGGAGGCTGACACATTGTGGTTTTCCTTTAGGTCTAATAAACCGGTTGAAGGAAGTTCCTTGAATTGAATTTCTCATGCAGATAAAAAAAAAAGTGTAATGTTCATCTGTGTATTTATTTGTTCAGTTTAACAACTCCAACACCGGCCTGTTCACCATCTTCACCGGAAAAGATAACATCAGGAATGTCCATAAAGTCGACTCCTGGAACGGTCTGACGGAGGTGAGAACACGACACCTACAGTTATTCATGGTCACATTACTTAACTTGAAGCTCTTCATTGATTTAGTAGATCATACTATCTAAAACCAGGCGGGGAGTTCCGGTCCTCTGAAATGAGGCCAACGCGGAAGTAACTTAAAACTGCATTCTATCAAAAGGCCACCAGGGGGCGACCGTTTTGGTGTCAACAGGACTTCCGTCTCTATACAAGTCAATGGAGAATTCACCAACTTCTCACTTGATTTCTAACCTCAGTAAACGTTTTCAAAATATGTTTATGGTCTCAATCGCTAGTTTAAAGCCTTTCTTTAATGCAGTATGATGTTCATTTGTGAAATTTTGGCCTACCTGATTTTATATTTGATGATAAAGCAGGGTATGCATTAGGGCGTGGCTACGTTGTGATTGACAGGTTGATTGGTTCACAGGTTCAGGAGGGCGCCTCATGCCCCGCCTGATGCCCATATAAGTACAATCCGGGTTTTTATTTTTCCCGGCATGCACCTGAAATGTTCAAGATGGCGCTGCTCAGATCCGATACTATTGGCTTCCGAGCAGCAGTCCACAAACCAATGGGTGACGTCATGGATGTTACGTCCATTTCTTATATACAGTTTATTTCTAAAACACATTGTAGGAGTTGCATGTTCCTACACATCGTCTACTGCCTCTGAATTGTGGAGCACCTCAAGGGTCTTTCCTAGGTCCCCTTCAACTTTGTATCTACATGCTTTTATTTTTCCCCAGAATTGATTATTATAACTCTCTCTTTACCTGTCTGAGTGGCTGAAAGACCACATTTTTGTCTCGTTGCATTGGCTTCCAATAGATTTTAAGGTTTGACTCATTACTTTTATTTATATAAAAGTGGTGCACTCAGCCTCAAATCTTTCAAGGAGACTCTGCTAGCTCTCCCCCAATTTAGATCTCAAACTAAAGGAGATTGTGCATTTACGGTCAGGGCCCCGAAAATCTAGAATAACAAATTTGTTAAAAATTTAGGTTTGTAAAATTCTGCAACTCTTCTGCAAATCTCTCCATACATCTCTGCATCAATTGTTCTTTATGTCACTTTTGGACTTCCACTTTGTGTTGTACCAATCATTTTAGAGCATGCTAATAAAAGTCAGTCAATTGATTACTGACTGATTGAACCGAAAAAATATTAATCAACCATTTTCAAAATTGATTTATGTTTTTTAACCCTCCTGTTGTCCTCCCGGGTCAAGGAAGGACAGGAGGAAGGAAGGAAGGAAGGAACGAGGAAGGAAAGGAGTAAGGAAGGAGGGAGGGAGGAAAAGAGGAAGGAAGTAAGGAGAGAAGGAAGGTAGGAAGGAAGGAAGGAAGGGAGCAAGGAAAGTTGGAAGGAGGGACAGGAGGAAGGAAAGGAGTAAGGAGGGAGGGAGGGAGGGAGGGAGGGAGGGAGGGAGGGAGGAAAAGAGGAAGGAAGGAAGGAAGTGAGGAAAGAAGGTCAATTCTACCTGGGAGGACAACAGGAGGGTTAAGTTGATGACAAAACTTTAGTCTGAGAAGTTTCTGATGTTAAAAGTCCACACGAATAATCCTATTAATGAATAATGAAAATAATAATTTCTTGCATTATTGTTTATTTTCAACATTGCTTTGTAATGCGATATAGAAATAAATGTTACTGATGTCCTTTCTGTCACTAGCTGAACTACTGGAGGTCCCACCAGAGTAACATGATCAATGGAACAGCTGGACAGATGTGGCCTCCATTCATGACCAAAGAAAGCACTTTACCTTTCTACAGCCCTGATGCCTGCAGGTAAAAATGTGTTTCACTCTTCTCTCAGTTCTTTCTTTGAGGTAATTCCTTTTATATATTTAACCATTGTGTCGTCCGTTTTGACTATTCCTTCTTTCCTTCCTTCTGTCCTTCCTTCCTTCCTTCCCTCCTTCCTTCCTTTCCTTCCTCCCTTCATACCTTCCTCCCTCCCTGCCTTCCTCCCTCCTTTTCTTCCTTCCTTCCTTCCCTCCTTCCTTCCTTCCCTTCCTTCCTCCTTCCTAAATGTCACTAAAGTGTTAAATTAACCCTCCTGTTGTCCTCCCGGGTCAAATTGACCTAATTTCTTTTGACTGTTCCTTCTTTCCTTCTTCCCTTCTTTAATTTTTCCTTCGTTCTTCCCCTCCTTCCCTCTTTCTTTGCTCCTTCGTCCTTCCATACTTCTTTCCTTCCTTCCTTCCTTCCTTCCTTCCTTCCTTCCTTCCTTCCTTCCTTCCTTCTTTCCTTCCTCCTTTCCTTCCTCCCTCCCTGCCTCCTTACTCCTTTCCTTCCTTCCTTCCTTCCTTCCTTCCTTCCTTCCTTCCTTCCTTCCATCATTCCTTCCTTCCTTTCTTCCTTCCTTCCATCTTTCCTTACTTCCTTGGCTCGAGGACAACAGAAAGGTTAAAATCTCTTCTTTGTTCCACTTTTTAGATCTATGGAGCTCGTGTACCAGCGTCCTGGTGATTTCAAAGGTGTCCCTCTGTATCGATATGTTGCACCCAAGACGCTGTTCGCCAACGGGACCGACTACGCTCCCAACGAAGGCTTCTGCCCCTGTAGACAGTCTGGCCTGCTTAATGTCAGCAGCTGCCGCCACAGTGAGTAAATACTCATTTATTTACACAAATAACAAAACACAAAAACCCCTTAATACATTTGAAAAGTAAAAAAAGGGTTGTGCATTAAAGTAGCAGGTTCTGACTGAATTCACACATACTTAAAAATCAAAGGGTTTTTTATTGAGAGATTTGAATTTGCTCCAGTTTATATCAGATGGCGTTTCATTTATTCTTTCACTGTCTCATTTTACAGACTCTCCGGTCTTCATCTCTCATCCTCACTTCTATAATGCTGATCCAGTGCTGCTGGACTACGTGCAGGGCCTCAGTCCCAATGAAGAAGAGCATGGCCTCTTCATAGACATCCACCCAGTGAGCATTTACACACACACACACACACACACACACATAGGGCCTGATTTACTAAGATCCCAAATAGAGGTACTAAATTGCGTGCACAGTGCAATAGATTGCGCGTTTCGTTTGCGTGCGTTTTGCAGGTGATCTACTAAGAATAACTAAATGAAAACAGGTGCAACAGGGTGGAGACAGCAGTATTTAAATAAGAGTTTTGTGTCTTTATGGAGAGTTTGGACGAGCAGAAAGCTGCAAGCGCAAAATGAAATGTGATCAGGTTCTAGTGGAAGAGGTTAACAAATATATTGAGTTATAACAAAAACAAATATTACCAGAAAAACCCACATATGGGAGAGTATTAGTGACAAAGTCAATGCTGTTAGTAAAACCAACAATATTCCACTCCAAAAATATTAACACAGGTGGAAAAACGTCCTGTGTGTATTCTGTCGTTGTGCCTCCGTCTCCTTGTCTCCATAGTAACAGCCGGTTAATACCTGCCCTTCAAAAGGTATTATTTGTAGACGCAGTTAGCGTCAGAAAAAATACCTTCAGGTTTGTTAAATCACAATGCGTGTGCTAAATAACATATTTGCATTTTTCTCCTCCCTGTATTTTGCACACTGGGGTTGAAACGCCCCACATTACATATTCATTATGGTAAACGTACTTAATGGACGGCACGTACTATCTTGCACAGTTGAAAGACGCAAACCTCAGCGCGCTGCGTTAGTAGATCAGCTTGCACATTTTTTGTGGGTGATGTCAAGTTTGCACACGTTTTTACACACGCAAACCTTCAGGCCCACACACTCTTATACTAAGTGATGCATCGTAAAAATCTCATCCAAAGAAATAAACACTATAAAACTTGGATGTAAAGTCCAGTGTTGCTTTAGATAAAATACTGCAGTATAAAAAGTGACCATTACGACTTCAAGCAGCATTTCTTCAAAAAATAAAGTAGCACACAAAACAAGAACATTTTTCAGATAGTTTTTAGTGCCTTAAGGTCTGATGTGGTTATCTCCAGCGGAGGTGGACTGATTGCATATCACAGACTTTGTATTCTGCTTCATGGTCAAGTGTGAGTTTTTATCTGCTGTAAACATGTAAGAAGAGTTTTCCCCTACAGTGGGTGAGGGATCACTTATGTTGCTTTTATAACTGACCTCGAACTCTAAAAGTTATAACAATATGACCTGTTTTATGAAATGTGTTTTGAATATTAAATTGTTTAAGTTGCTGGCTGCTGCAGGCTTCAAGTTGCCACATCGCACATAAGTTTAAGTTGAATTGAGATTGAGAAAAGGTGAAGCTCAGAGAAACTTTCCTCCAAACTCTTCATTTCACCTCTTCTCCACATCTAAATGATTTGATTTCTACACAAATTCATTTTGAAATTCTTCAAATTATTAATATTTATAAATTAAAGAATGCTTGCGTTGATTGGCTGTCAGCAATTCCATGTAAATAGTCATATTTTCTAGCTCTGGGTGCAAAAAGGATCGATTGCAGGTATCATTTGATGGGAGACGTTACTGTATCATACTACTTGGTATGAATTTATTTTGGTCGATACCTTTAAAGATATCGAGCACCAATACCCAGCCCTATAGAGGACTGAAGAAACCATAAAGTAATGTTGAATCAGAGAATTCATCAGAGATGATCAATAGATTTTTAGAATATAAAATGTCCAAGCAGCAATACCGCAATACATGGCACAAACATGGCATAAAGACAACAAACATAGAAATCACACAAAATACCTAAGAATATAAAAACACAAAAACACACCCTCCCACCCTCAGCATTGCTAGAACCGAGTATAAAAACGCAATGAGTATATAAATAAAAGTGCATGTAAAGGCACAATAAATACATATGTAAAAGTGCATGTAAAGTAGTTAGAGTCAGGGTGCATTTATGTTAGTGAGGCATTGGGTAAGAAGGATCTTTTGTAACGTTCTCTTGAGCAGCGGGGGAGTCTGAATCGGTTGCTGAATGAGCTCCTGAGATTTTCTAGTAATATGTTGTAACTTTAACTTTTAACTATGACTATAACACAGATTACCTGTTTTTGTTTCTCTGTGCATACAGTTTAAATATGACAATGCTGCATACTAATTTATGAAATTGGAAATTGCTGTAGTTTTATGTTACTCTACACACTCATACTTAAACAGACACACAGGTCTATCAGCTCGAGGCATGTTATATGTTTATTTGCTTTGCACGCATGTAAACGAGACGTTATCATCCTGCAATCTTACAATTATCAGTAAGTCAAACTAACACTGACAATCATTAATGTGAGGATGAGGTTCCATTTACACGAAAAGTCAGAGATAAATACTTAATTACTCACTTATTTTAATGCTGTGCAAGAACAGTAACATCAATGAACTGAGGATAATTATGTCACTGTTGCAGTAAAGTGGACATACAGGGAACTGATAAGCCCGATGTCACATGATTCAGCTCTTTCTAAATGACTTATGCAACTCTCCGGCAGTAGAGTTGGCAGTAAGCTAAGTTGTGATAAGGTAATTGGAAATTGAGCTATTTCGCCATAAATGTTAGATGTTTGTGAGTTAAGGGCTGTTAGAAACGTTATATAGTCTCAATAAAAGTAAAGAAAGATAATGCAGCAGTGATTCCCTGTGCAGATTAAAGACTGTGATATGAGAGCACAGCGTTCAGTCTAATCAAGCAGCTTGAGATCGATATCGCGTTAATCATTAAAGGGAAATTACTTGGCGTGGGATTTTATTACTTAACAGAAAATGACGAGATCATTTTCACTTCGTCTCCACATTCCTTAATGCATCGAGTATAAGAATAGATTTATTTATTATAGCACCCTCCTGTTGTCCTCGAGTCAAGAAAGGAAGGGAGGAAGAAGGAAGGAAAGGAGGGAGGAAGGAAGAAGGAAGGAAAGGAGGTTGGAAGGAAGGAAGGGAGGAAGAAGGAAGGAAAGGAGGAAGGAAGGAAGGAAATAAGGGAGGAAGGAAAGAACGAAGGGAGGAAAGAATGAAGGAAAGGAGGGAGGGAGGGAGGGAGGAAGAAGGAAGGAAAGGAGGAAGGAAGGAAGGAAATAAGGGAGGACGGAGGAAAGAAGGAAGGAAAGGAGGGAGGACGGAAGGAAGGGAAGAAGAAGGAAGGAAAGGAGGGAGGAAGGAAGGAAGGAGGGAAGGAAGGAAGGAAGGAAGGAAAGAAGGAGGGAGGGAGGAAGGAAGGATGGACAGAAGAAAGAAGGAGGGAGGAAGGAAGGACAGAAAGAAGGAAGGAAGGGAGGAAAGAAGGAACAGTCAAAACAGACAGAGTCAATTTGACCCGGGAGGACGACATGAAGGTTAATAATAGCAATTATCAAACTTCTTAGCAATAATAAATGCTTCACAACAGGATTAAAACACACAAAATTAGATTAAAACAAAGAAACATGAGTAAAGAGAAGCAAAGGAGTGCGGCTGGGTGTTGAGAAGATTGCAAGTAAATGGATTATGTAATCAGTGGTTCCCAAAACGCCCTAAAGATACATACTTTGACTTCAGGCGGAACGAAGCGGAGCGAGTCAGAGCAAGTCTCGATCAGTCGGCAAATTAAATCTTTTATTGTGTGATATGTAATTTTACCTGAAGACGCTGTCAGTCGTTCTTAAACCTGTGCACGTGCCTCCTCTTTTGATGAAGGGAGACTATTAAAATAAAGGGAAAATTTCAGTTTCAAGGTGCTTCACAGCTGATTGACGAGCTGATATAAAGACAGAACATACAGAAAAGAAATCAAAAGAAAAAAAATAATAGAGAACTTTCCTTTCCTCCTTCCTTTCTTTCCTTCCTTCCTTTCCTTCCTCCCTCCCTCCCTCTCTCTTTCTTTCCTCCCCCCATCCTTCCTCCCTTCCTCTTTTCCTTTCTCCCTGCCTCACTCCCTCCTTCCTTCTTTCCTCCTTCCCTCCCACCTTCCTCCCCTCCTCCTTTCCTTTCCCTTTCTTCCTCCTTCCCTCCCACCTTCCTCCCCTCCTCCTTTCCTTTCCCTTTCTTCCTTCTTCCTTCCTCTTTTCCTCCTTTCCTTCCCTCCTCCCTCCTTACTCCTTTCCTTCCATCCTTCCTTCTTCCTCCCTCCCTTCCTTCCTCCCTCCCTCCCTCCCTTCCATCCTTCCTTCTTACTCCCTTCTTTCCTTGACTCGAGGACAACAGGAGGGTTAACATTCATTTACAGCCCATCTCACACAAACTCTCACCCTCTTATTTTTTTCCTTTCAGTTACAAACTACACTGCTTTTATTATTTATTTTACCCCTGGATGTTTTTAGTAGAAGCAGCTGGTCGGCCGCCTCACGGGTTTCGCCCTCCATGTGTTGTTTTGTTGCAAAAACGCGATAATTGGTATCGTTCTTGTCCCACCAGAGCTCCAGTGGTTTACGGAGCGGAGAGAGCCTCAGTGTTGTTGTCTCAGCTGTAATCTTCATGTTCATGCTCTTTTCCTGAATGCCAAAGAATTAAAAAAAAAAAAGAAAAAAGCTGAGGCCAGTGGAGGTGGTGGTTGGTAGATTTCAGCTCGTCTATATTATGTCCTCAGCTTTAGTGACTTTCCATGTTGTGGTTGGAAAATAGCCCTAACCCTCCTGTTTTCCTCGAGTGAAGGAAGGGAGGGAGGAAGAAGGAAGGAAAAGAGGAAAGAAGGAAGGGAGGAAGGAAAGGAGGAAGGAAAGGAGGAAGGAAGGAAATGAGTAAGGAGGGAGGAAGGAAGGAAGGAAGGAAGGAAGGAAAGGAGGAAAATAGGAAAGAAGTAAGGAGAGAAGGAAGGGAGGAAGTAAAGGAGGGAGGGAGGGAGGAAAGGAAGGACGGGAGGGAGGGAAGAAAGGAGGAAGGAAGGAAAAGATGAAGGATGTAAGGAGGAAGGAAGGAAGGAAGGAAGGAAGATTAGAAAGGAGTAAGGAGATAGGGAGGAAGGAAGGAAGGAAGGTGTGCTCCAAATAAGCACACGTCATGATTTATTTACTAAATATGATACTAAATATTGATTTCAAAGAGTTAAAAACAGCAATATATGTATTCAGTAACATGTTAAATATCAAAAAATGAGGAAAAAACCTTCCTGAGCAAAATCTTAAAGGTCTGACTTCAGCGTCCGATCTGTCAGTGTGTAATATGTTGATTGTGTTTCATAGTGATGAACCTACAGATAATGATCAGAAACTCCACAGCTTTACGGAGCTTCATAGTGAGTCTCAGCTCATTGTTTAGTTGTCCAGCTGTAACTGTTTTGGTTCACTCTCATTTTTTCTCAGTAACTGTTACATTTATTTTCTAATTAAATTAAGTTACATGAAACTATTTACTCCCCAGCACTGCTCATTTTTTAGTTAACCCTCCTGTTGTCCTTGAGTCAAGGAAGGAAGGGAGAAAGAAGGAAGGAAGGGAGGGAGGGAAGAAGATGGAAGGGAGGAAGAAGGAAGGAAAGGAGGAAGGAGAGAGGGAGGGAGAAAGGAAAAGAGGAAGGGAGGAAGGAAGGAAAGAAGGACAGAGGAAAGAAGGAAGGTAATGGCGAGGAAAGAAAGACAGAAGGAAGGGAGGGAGGAAAGAAAGAAGGAAGGGAGGAAGGAACGAAGGAAGGAAGGAAGGAAGGAAGGAGGGACGTAAAAAAGGAGGGAGGGAGTGAGGAAGGAAGGACAGAAGGAGGGAAGAAAGGGGGATGTCGGAAGGAGAGAAGGAGGGAGGGGAGGAAGGACAGATGGAAGGAAGGAAGGGAGGAAAGAAAGAGAGAAGGAGGGATGAAGGAAAGGAGGGAGGAAAGAAGGAACAGTAAAAACAGACGGTGTCAATTTGACCCGGGAGGACGACACAAAGGTTAAATTAAGTTACATGAAACTACTTACTCCCCAGCACTGCTCATTTTTTAGTTAAGGCCTGTTGTTCTCCCGGGTCAAAATTGACCTGAGGACAATATAAGGATAAATACTTAAATTGCTTGAATCTGCAAAAAAAACTGCCAGTGCTTCTCTGTGTAATATCTGGACGCCTTTCCCCTCACTCCCCTAATCACACATGGACTGAGTTATGTCATCAGAACATAGCCCCCCCCCCAAAGCGCCTTCTTTCATAATTGTCCGTGTCCAAGCGCTGATTGTTGCTGCCCTGCGCCTCGTCTTGTGTTCCCCTCTGAAACCGCTGACCTCCTAAGTTTAGATAATCACAACTGGAGCGATTGTCTGTAGATTTGAGCCAGCTCGAAAGTCATTCTTTTTGTTTTTCTGAAAATGTCCTCATCCCAAGCTGAGCGCTCAAGTGTCTCTTTTAAAAAAAAAAAAGTTTTATATATAAATTCGACGCTGCTACAAATTAGTCTCAGTGCTGCAACGCTGGAAAGGAAATTGGTTCTAGCCGCTGCGTGCTTGATTGACAGCTCGGTCTTGAAATCGGTATTCAAAATGGATAAATGTTATATTGGAAACATACCAACTTTATCATCTTTTTTTATCATCTTTCACTCACATTTTTTCACAGAGGCATGTCCATGAAACAGATTTCAGAGCTCAGCTGTTGACATGTGGCTCTGATTTAAATAAAAGAAGGTTTATACAGGCTGAAGTTTGGAGGACAAAGATGATTGATGATAAAAAAAAAAGTGCAGCTGGTAGCAGTGCCACACAGCAGCAGTGAACATGTGATGACATATGACTGTCATAATTCGACAATATTGTTTAGGATATACACGTCTATACAGTCTCGTCTCCTCTGAACTCAGTTGTGACTCATTACTTTTATAAAAATGGCAGCTCAGCTCTTCTCTTGTGAATATTAAAAAGGACACATTCCCAGTTTTTTAAAGTCTGTGTAGAAACTGCACTGTCAGCTGCAAATCATGCAAATTATAAGCAAACTTCCGGAAAATCTGCTAAAGAAAATGGGAATTAATGCAAGTTTCTTTAGGGGAAAGTATGTTCATTTTGCTAATAATACTTGTGTACCTCTACTTCATAAAAGTGAATGCAGGACTTTGACATCTTTGTATTAGTACTTTTACTTAAGTAAAGGATGGAAGTACTTCTTCCACCACTGGGACTTGAGACTTTAATTTCCTGAAACAGTCAAAAGTTGATTTCCTCTTCTAACTTGCCTGAGGTCACCAAACAATGAGAGTCTGATGTTGTGTAAAGGAGAATTGTCGTATGAAGGAGCCGCTAGAGAATGTACATAATATCATCCATTGCTATTTATACCAAAGGCTCTTTCTGCTGTGAACAAGATTTATGGTCCTATTATCTCGTGACTGCCAGCAAACATGCAATAGAGAGATGAACAGAATAACTTGCATGCATGACGTGTTTTGTCAAATTGGAGAAAAAGAGCAGTGCCAGACACACAAAGCACACCCTGGTAATTAGTGCTTTCAGCCCGCTGGGTCTTAGCTGTAACTCTGGACTGAACCACATCACAACTTGTCCTGCCAGAAAAGCACTCGGAGTCAGAGGAAAAACAAAGACTCTTAAAACAGATTCAACCCTTCTTCTTCTTCTTCTTCTTCTTCTTCTTCTTCTTCTTCTTCTTCTTCTTCTTCTTCTTTCTTCTTCTTCTTCTTCTTCTTCTTCTTCTTCTTCTTCTTCTTCTTCTTCTTCTTCTTCTTCTTCTTCTTCTTCTTCTTCTTCTTCTTCTTCTTCTTCTTCTTCTTCTTCTTCTTCTTCTTCTTCTTCTTCTTCTTCTTCTTCTTCTTCTTCTTCTTCTTCTTCTTCTTCTTCTTCTTCTTCTTCAGTTGTTGTCAGTGGTAATTATGATGCAGCTAAAGAAATATCTGTATCAGAAGCAGCTGTTGATTGTTTCAGTTTAACAAGCAGATTTTTGATTTACACTGTTTTAGTTTTCTGCCTCTTCTAGATAGTTTTTTCTTCTGTTTGTGTGTGCAGGCTGGTTCAGATCCAAGAAGAATTGAACAAAAAGACATTTTAAATCCCACACTGGCACGGCCCAAATAATATGGACATACAAGTTACAGCACACAATGACATTTAGGATAATCCTCTGACTTTGTGTATGGAGGCTTTGTCTTGTTTAAATTGAAACAGCCCAAATATAAACTTCTACCACAAAGCAACCTCCATAAACCAAAGTGAATGTCTTTATCATCAAAATTTTCTTTACACCGCCTACAAATGTCCAAAATGCTGCTCCGAGGCTCTTAACTACCTGTTAATTTCATAAATTCATTTAAAATTTTGGGTGCTCACTTATAGAGCCATGCATGACTCCACAGGCTACACAGTATATTATAGACCTTTTAGACGCCCGCACCACGAGCCGAGCCCCTCGGTCTTCTACTCGGACATGTTTATGCATATATGAGTTGACAGTTCATAATAAGGATGGAGACCTTTGCCTGCACCTTTAGGATAAAGATGACATGTAATACTTTAACTACATTACTCATAATACTGCAGTACTTTTACTGTAATACTGCATACTACATCACTCATAATACTGCAGTACTTTTACTGTAATACTGCATACTACATCGCTCATAATACTGCAGAATCCTGATTTTTGGTGCTATTACAGCCATTGGACGACTGTAAAACCACACTCTTTTAGTCATGTACAGTAAAGATGTAGATACTGTTATTTAAGGTTGAACTCAAGTAACCTGCAGCAAAGAGATCATTCAGAGCCTTGACCTGAGTACAGACTTATACAACAATGCCGTTTCAGCACTGTCGCTTTCCTTCCATGACAGCTTGGGGCTTATTTGATGCTAAATTTATGTATTTTATAACCGTCCATCAAAAAATGGTCCCCAAAAGAATCATTCGCACACGCATAAGGATTTCCTCCTTTTGTTTCCTCTTGTTGTGGTTACATGGGAACAGGTTTTTATGGTTGACTCGAGACGTTCCCGAGCTCTAGTTGAGATGTCAATGTCATTTTATCCCCCCCCCCCCCCCTCCCCTATGTGAGGTTTGAATAACCTTTTGTGTGCGTCTCTTTGCAGCAAACAGGTGTCCCTCTGAACGTGTCCATCCGCCTGCAGCTCAACCTTTACATGAAGAGAGTGTCAGGAATTACGTAAGGAAGATATTCCCCAAGCTATTATTATGCCGTTAACGTTTTTAACTTGTATTGTGTTTTCTATCCATTCATCATTCAGTATGAAAGGCTGCTGGATATTTCCTGCTTTCCATGCCGTTCACTATGAAACCTTGGAAGTTGACTGACTGCTCTTGTCATTGTAGAGAAACTGGCAAGATTTCTGAGGTGGTGATGCCCATGATCTGGTTCGAGGAGGTGAGGAAAATAAGGATCAATTATGGTTTTTTTTGTGTGTCCATGTGGTTTAGTCAAATTTAAAGGGGTTAAAATAAACGTATGAATAACTTGCACACATTCTTTTTTTGTGGACCCAGCATCAAATTTCTGCTTTTAATATTTTGAGAGAATATATTAGAGGATTATGGCAAAAATGTCTAAGTGGTGTAACCATAAAAACTTTGTACCAAATAATTCAACTTGCTTAAAAACAGTAAATTCTCAATAAAACACCATATCAACTAGTTTGGAATGATCTTACATTATAACTTTTATATTAAATAAAGGTAATGGAATACAATTGTTCTAAATATTACATTTCATCTGGGGAATCATGGAGATCAGGAAACATTTAAGTAATTATTAGTATAAGTCCACTTAAATACACTGTAGGTGGATAAAATATGTAATATGTTTGTAATCATTCTTTTGTGGTTACCTCTGTTACTTTCCTTTTTTCTTTTTCTTTCTTTCTTTCTTTCTTTCTTTCTTTCTTTCTTTCTTTTCTTTCCTTTTTTCTTCCTTTTTCTTTCTCTTTCCTCTTTTTTCTTTCTTATTTTCTTTCATTCTTTCTTTTTCCTTTTTCTTTCTTTCTTCCTCTATTTTCTGTCTTCGTTTCTTTCTCTTTCCTTTCTTTCTTTCTTATTTTCTTTCTTTTTCCTTTTTCTTTCTTTCTTCCTCTTTTTTCTTTCTTTGTTTCTTTTTTCTTTTCTTTCCTTTTTTCCTCCTTTTTCTTTCTCTTTCCTCCTTTTTCCTCCTTTTTCTTTCTTTCTTATTTTCTTTCATTCTTTCTTTCCTCCTTTTTCTTTCTTTCCTCCTTTGTCTTTCTCTTTCCTCTTTCTTCTATCTTTTCTTCCTCACTTGTTTTCTTTCTCTTTCCTCCTTTTTCTTTCTTTCCTCCTTTTTCTTTCTCTTTCCTCCTTTTTCTTTCTTTTCTTTCTTTCCTCCTTTTTCTTTCTGTTTCCTCCTTTTCTTGCTCACTTTTTTTCTTTCTTTCTAGGTGGATAAAAATATGTAATATGTATCATTCTTTTGTGGTTACACCATTTGACATTTTCAGGAGCATTCAGTCTTACTTTTGGTTAAAAAATGTAAAACTGTTTTTAAAGATATTTTTGAATTGCTCATCTTGCCAACCCTTATAACTCTGCAGATAAGTGTTCTTAAAATGTGTTTGGAGTTACATTAAGGCAGTTTTGTTGCCCTGAAAGTAAGTTAGTACCTATTTCTATTAACACACCATAATTTACTTGTATTCTTTCTTGTTTTTAATCTTCAGAAAGGATATATAGACGGTCCCGTCCTCACCACGTTCCACACAAACCTGGTCATTCTACCGGCTGTGATGGAGTACATGCAGTACGGCTTCATCGCCCTCGGACTTGCGACCATACTGCTCGCCAGCCTGGCTCATTACAGACTGAAGGTAAAAGCTGCCTCTCAGCATGCAGAGGGGAGTGTTTATGTTGTTTATTGTTTATTTTAACTGCATGCAGCATGTCACACAGCCACGCACGTTCACCCACAAACAGATGAAAGAGGAGACTGTGCTGAGGATGCTCCGATTGATACTCAGGCTGAATTTATGAATTTATCTTGGATACAGCATCTTATACTTCTTAACCAGAGTTGGAGCCAGATGCATTGCTAGAAACATAATGCTGACTCAGCTGTTTTGTCTCTGCATAATGAGAAATTGTTAATGAACATATTGGGCAAGTTGCAAAAATACTGAACGAATAAGTGAAATGTTCTTTTTTTTTTTTAATTCTACTAAAATATCTTATTTTTGCAGCAAAATATCCAGAAACTATATTGTGCAATATTAACCTTTCTTATGGTTATTTTTAGACACTGGCAACACTTGGTAAAGGTTAGAGAAAGATAATCTTGGTTAACCCTCCTGTCGTCCTCCCGGGTCAAATTGACCCCGTCTGTTCTGACTGTTCCTCCCTCCCTCCCTCCCTCCCTCCCTCCCTCCCTCCCTCCCTCCCTCCCTCCTTCTTTCCTTCCTCCCTCCCTCCTTCCTTCCTTCCTTCCTTCCCTTCCTCCCTTCCTTCCTTATGTCTGTCCTTCCTCCCTCCTTCCTCCCTTCCTTCTTTCCTCTGTCCTTCTTTCATTCCTTCCTCCAATCCTTTCTCCCTCCGTCCCTCCCTCCTTCCCTCCCTCCCTTCTTCCTTCTTTCCTCCCTCCCTTCTTCCTTCTTTCCTCCCTCCCTCCTACCTTCTTTCCTTATTTCCTCAGTCCTTCCTTCCTTCCTTCCTTCTTTCTTCCTCCTTTCCTTTCTTCCTTCCTTCTATCCTGTCCTTCCTCCCTTCTTTCCTTTCTTCCTTTCCTTCCTCCCTCCTTTCCTTCCTTCCGTCTTCCTCCTTTCCGTTCTTCCTTCTTCCTCCCTCCCTTCCTCCCTCCTTTCCTTCCTTCCTTTCCTCCCTCCTTTCCTTCCTTCTTCCTTTCTCCCTCCCTCCCTCCTTTCCTTCCTTCCCTCCTTCCTTTCCTTCCTTTTTCCTTTCTTCCTACCTTCCTTCCTCCCTCCCTCCGTTCCTTCCTTCCTTCCTTCCTGTCCTTCCTCCCTTCCTTCCTCCCTTCCTTCCTTCTTCCTCCCTTCCTTCCTTCCTTCCTTCCTTTCTTCTTCCTCCCTTCCTTCCTTGACTCGAGGACAACAGGAGGGTTAAATACAGAAGCACAACATGTTTATTAACACTTGACTAAAACCTCCGTCTTTCACTGAGCTTAACCGAAGTTGCTTTCATTGTATAAACCCAACCACAGCCATGACTCAGGATGTGAGCTAACCCTCACTGCAGGATAAATGTTATTTGCTTTAGCGTAGTGTATTTGTTGAGACGCTTCCTGTGAACATAATCCAGGCAGCAATTAAGTAATATACAGGTGTGTTTTCCAGGAGACAGCTTAGCACCCGGTGCAGCGGTGCGGCTCACTGAGGTGTTTTTAATAGTTTTATATCTTTATATGATCTCTCAGGATACACACACAGTATTTGCAGATCACCTAATTGCTGGTTTTTAGTCTTTTTTTGTTGAGAATAAGAAGAAAAAAAAGGAAAAAAATAATATATAAAATCGCTAGTCATCCTTTAAGATAAGTAAGAAATTTGCATTATTACAGCAGCAGGTGGACAGTAAAAATAGAAGAGCAGCAGTAAGAAAAAAGAATAAAGAACAATAAAAAGTACAAAAAATAAGAATATAATAGTACAAATATATTATTAAATATAATCGTGACATTATTTACATTATTTGCAAGAGTAATATTGGTATTGAGTGGTAATATACCAGAGGTGATAGTCTTATTGCACAGATTAAAGTGAAATATATACATAGATATTTATTTATTGTCATTGCATATAAAACACTGACAATGAATAAATATCTATGTATATATTTCACCTTAAGCTGTGCAATAAAGTAATAAGGTAATATACCTTAATAATAAGGTATATTACCACTCAATACCAATTATTAATATATAATTACCAACCAGATTAAGGTGAAATATATATGTATATTATATGTATATTGCACAATTGAAATTAGTAGTATAATGTATAATTAGTAGTATACATTAAATACTATAAATTAAATTAAATAATAAACCAGAATTATCCTTTTAATATTTTATAGTCAAATGTTGTTTTCAGACTGATCAGTTCGAGCTCCTCCACACAGTCACTCTTCTCCTCTGCTGACATGCATTTATATATCAGCACCAGACTTTAATACTCACCACCTCCAACCTCTCACCGACTGGATGAATCTGTCAGCCGCAGCAGCAGCTGGACGAGGAGCTCCTTCTGTTTTTGCTTTCACACTGAAGGCACCGTCACCAGCCGTGGCATTATTGGTTATGACACATTACACAGCAGTGCTTATCAGTAAGGAGAAGGCAACAGGTCATCCATGTAGTGCAGTTTTTGGGTCATTCTGGTTGTTTTGAGTTAAATCAGCGAGTATTTAACCTCATTGACACTTGAACTGGTTGCTCACATAGATTCAACTGTTAAAATTGTTGTTGTTTTTTTGAGCTATCAGATGCATATATGAGCCGACTGTATCACAATTAGAGTAGTTATGCAGCAGCACTCAACGTTCTTAATAAGGCTCCTAAAAGATGACATGAAATCTTTAAAATTTCATTTTCCAGATGAATCATCAATGCAAAAAATGAACAACTATGTTAGAAAATATCAGCTTCTTAGATTATATAGTTTAAAGGCAAACGTTTGTGTAGTTAAAATCTTTCAGGTAGAAGTTAATTACGACTCCCAAGGTGCATTTTGGCAAGAAACAGCCAATCAAAGAGCTCTAAACTACTGTAATGTGCTTACAAGCAAGAGAAAGCTAAAACTGCTGTTGCTCTGATTCGCACCTCTGGACTGGTTCTATCGCCATAGCCACATCGACCGAGACTCATGGGTGATGTAGTATTTAGAGGCATCCACCAAACTGATTGGCAAAACATGTTTTTTTAGAAACTTAAGTGCCATGTTTAGTCCAGTTGAATGGCTTTTTCCAGGTACCAGGTACTATCCCTGATGAAAACGCAAAAAGAGCCGAGCCGAGTCGTGCTAGAACTGTTTTGTGGAAAAGCGCCAAAAGTGTGTGACACCATTTTCCTACTCAAGTCGACTTCCAGTGATCTTTACCTCGCTACAACCCCTAGTGTACTTTCTTTTTTTCATTATGTAGGCAGTTTTTTTTTATCAGTTTTTATTCTAAGCTAAGCAAACTTCATATTTCCCAAAATGTTGAAATATTAACCCTCCTGTTGTCCTCGAGTCAAGGAAGGAAGGAAGGAAGGAAAGGAGGGAGGGAGGAAGGAAGGAAGGGAGGAAGAAGGAGGGAAAGAAGGAAGGAAGGAAGGAAGGAAAGGAGGGAGGGAGGAAATGAAAGAAGGAAGGGAGGAAGGTAGGAGGGAGGGAGAGAGGAAAGAAGGAAGGACAGAGGAAAGAAGGAAGGGAGGAGGGAGGGAGGACAGAGGGAAGGGACGTAGGAGGGAGGGAGAGAGGAAGGATGGAAGGAAGGAAAAAAGGACAGAGGAAAGAAGGAAGGTAGGGGGAGGAAAGAAAGAGAGAAGGAAGGAGGAAGGAAGGAAGGACAGAAGGAAGCAAGAAAAGGGGATGGAGGAAGGAAAGAATGAAGGGAGGAAAGAGAGGAAGGAAAGAAAGAAATAGAGAAGGAGGGAGGGACGAAGGACAGAAGGAAAGGAGGAAAGAAGGAACAGTCATAACAGACCGGGTCAATTTGACCCGGGAGGACAACAAGAAGGTTAAATGATGAAAAGAAAACCACCAATGTTTACTACGACCATTTCAGAATCAAAAGTGTGTGTGTGTGTGTGTGTGTGTGTGTGTGTGTGTGTGTGTGTGTGTGTGTGTGTGTGTGTGTGTGTGTGTGTGTGTGTGTGTGTGTGTGTGTGTGTGTGTGTGTGTGTGTGTGTGTGTGTGTGTGTGTGTGTGTGTGTGTGTGTGTGTGTGTGTATATTAAGCTTGATGGTTGTATAAAACCATAAAGCAAACCAGTTAAAGTTAATGAGTACATGTGTTCTCCCAGCCGGCGCTCTCACTATCACAGCGGACCATAAAGCAGACTGAGGTGAAACTGTTTGCTCTGCCGTTCAGATTCCACTCTAATGGATTTTCAGAAAATAACGCTGGCAGATTTTTAAATGTCAGGACTGAATTTTGATTTTTTAAATTTATTTATTTTAATATTTTTTGTTTTCAGAGGTCTAGTAGAAACGCTGCGTTCACCTCCAATGTTATCGACGAGCCCAGGGTTTGTAAAGCTGTAAAACAGTTTGGTTCCAATCATCCAAAAACATTACTTTGATCCTCATTTGATTTTATGTGCATCAACTTGATTTTTTTCTTTTTTGACAATAATCAGCGCAGCAATAATATCTGCAACATTTATACCAAATTAAAAGTTTCAAATCAGAGTTTAAATTACATCAAATCTAACTTTTTTAGATTTACTGCTACTGCTCTCTGGTTGTTTAATGGGTTATAATCTGTAATAATTAAAATTATAATATATGTAAAAATATAATCTACAATAAAAAATCTTTATAGTATGTCAAGTATTTATTTTTTAGAATAGGTTTAGTTTTTCTGTAGTTTTGTTTTCCTCTTAATTACAGCTAATTGAAAGAAAATTAACAATTTTTTAAGGTAGTTTAATTTTTTAGGAAAAAATTGCTCAATATTTCCCATAAAGTTCTCTGGTTTCAGCATCTTAAATGTGAATATTTGCTCTCTATTTCTATTATAATAAACTAATTATCTGTGGGGGTTTTGTATTGTTTGTTGGACGATACAAACGATTTGATAACTTTGACTAAAATTGTAAAATTAGATTTTTTTCGAGGTAGTTTTTGCCTTTTTTAATAGATGGCAAAGCTGCCGTAATCGAATGTTGAGTGTATTCCATTAACTTAACCCTCCTGTTGTCCTCGAGTCAAGGAAGGAAGGGAGGAAGAGGAAGGGAGGATGAGGGACAGAAAGAGGAAGGGAGGAAAGAAGAAGGAAGGGAAGGAGGGAGGAAGGAAGGAAGGGAGGAAAGGAAAGAAGGAAGGAAGATAGGTAGGAGGGAGGGAGGAAAGAAGGACAGAGGAAAGAAGGAAGGGAGGGGGGAGGAAAGAAAGAGAGAAGGAGGGAGGGAGGAAGGAAGGAAAGGAAAGAAGGAAGGGAGGAAGGAAGGACGGAGGAAAGAAGGAAAGAAGGAAAGAAAGAAGGAAGGTAAGAGGGAGGGAGGAAAGAAGGAAGAGAGGAAGGAAGGAAAGAGGAAGGTAGGGGCGAGGAAAGAAGGAAGGAAGAAAGGAAGGAAGGAAAGAAGGAGGGAAGGACAGAAGGAAGGAAAAAAGGGGGATGGAAGAAGGAAAGAAGGAAGGGAAGAAAGAGAGAGGAAGGAAAGAAAGAGAGAAGGAGGGAGGAAGGACAGAAGGAAGGAAGGAACAGTCAAGATAGACGGGGTAAATTTGACCCGGGAGGACGACACGAAGATTAAGGAAAAAAAGACATTCACAATCACTAATTTATGTGTATAGAGAGTTTTTACCTCTTTTAAATGTAAAAATGAGTCAAATTTCACATTTAACAGTATTTAAGAGTTAATTAAAAATTCAAATAAATGGTAGTTGTAGGCTCAAATATGCAACATGTAAACCACTTTCTAGAAACGTGGGAGCAGATTACCAGAACAATTAGTAGTATTATGTTTCATATATTGAGGATTTTAGTCAATTTTGTAATGTTTTATGCTACAAAATGCTACTCACGCTACCACATCGTCATTTATACAGATGTTACTTCATTGATCTTCATCATGTGTCTTATTTCAGAGTTATTTGATGCTTTCTTATCTTTCCTATCTGTTATATATACACAGTGTGTGATAGTCAGTGCATCAAAAGGGCCGTCGAGACAAACAAATTAAACGCCTCCTCGTTTTAATTGTGTGTGATCATGTCCGAAAAAACACTGAATTAACCAATCGCATGTCGTCCTTTAATTAACTGCATGGTTGAATCGATCCGAAGCAGAAATGACTGCATGAAAAACATCACGATGTAGAATTAAAAACGTGCTGCTGCTGGTTTCACTGCACATAACAGCACCAATCAGACCAGCAGCAGCTTTTATTTAAAAAAAAAAAAAAATGTTTTAAATGTATTATATTTTTTGCTGATTGGCTGATGTTTTAAGACAATTTGGTCATCTTTTAGGCCTCCAATAATGAGCCGGTAAAAGGCTCACATGACCATGATACACAGGAGAAATGTAACATGACTAATTCAGGTGGGTGCACACAAAAAAAGGCACACACACACACACACACACACATATAAAATGCACACACATTCATTCCTTATGTTCATGTGTTCACGTTTAACAGAGAATTATGATTAAAATGCACAAATAATTGTATTTAAAATGTAGAAACAGCAGTGGTTAGGTGGTTTTAAAAAGGTTCAAACTGCTAAAAGGATGATGCGGTTTGTATGACTTTAATTTTGTGGTTGGTTTTATTTAAATACTGATTTATGACTTCATCCATTTGACGCTCATGTTACTTCTTTTTTTTAAATGCCTAAACGTTAACATAGTTTTTGTGGACTGAAGCTGTATAAAAGTATAATAATGTGATTTTTATACTTTTATTCTTTATTAGGAAAGTTGTTTTGGGGTTTTTTCACTTTAAAATCTGTGCACTAACAACATCAAACTAAGGTATATTATCATCCAACACCAATATTACTCTTAGTACATATTGTTTATTGCTTGTGTACTTATTATTTATTGTTCTTTATTCTTTTTATTGACACTCTTTCTATTTTTTTTTGTCCACTTTGCTGCTGCAATAATATACATTTCCCCACTGTGAGACTAATAATGGAATATATTATCTTATCTTTAGCTTCTACAAAGTAATCGCTATACTCTTTTCTGGAGTCGACTTAAAAACAACAGGAAGAACAAACAAATAAAATCATAGTGTCAAGAATAAAAAATAAAATAAAAAGGTAAAAAAGGCCAGAAATAAAGATCAGAAAAATAAATAAGTGGAAATAATTCTGCACATGAAACAATAAAAAAATAGTAACTTACAATGAAAAATAAAAACAACATTTTCACAAATAATCAACATCAAAAAGAGACAAAACAATAAAGACCACAATAATATATAATATAATAAGTAACTGTGAGAGAGTACAGTAAGATCAACAGATATAATTCATTACACATTAGACAACACACTTCTAGTTATCGTTGAGCTGCAGATTAAACTGAATTCAACATGTTTTTATAGACTAAATAAAATCACTGTTCCACTGATCTGCATCGTCATGTGACTATTTGCATGAGGCATGTTAGAAACACAGCCTCAGTAAAACCAGTTTAACAAGGATAACGAGCTGTGTTGAGTCACAGCAGACTTCTGGCTTAAATAAGTGAAGTCTACGATGTGTTTATTATCTATGAAGTGCATTAATGAATAAGATAAGATAAAATATTCCTTTATTAATCTCACAGTGGGGAAATTTACATGATTGCAGCCGCAAAGTGGAGAGTAAAAAAAGAAAGTTGCTTTAACCCTCCTGTTGTCCTCAGGTCAAGGAAGGAAGAAGGAAGGAATGAGGAAGGAAGGAAGGAATGAGGAAGGAAAGGAGTAAGGAAAGGAGTAAGGAGGGAGGGAGGAAAAGAGGAAGGATGTAAGGATAGAAGGAAGGGAGGAAGGAAATGAGGAAGGAAGGAAGTGAGGAAAGAAGGAACGGAGGAAGGAAAGGTTGAAGGAAGGAAGGAATGAGGAAGGAAAGGAGTAAGGAGGGAGGGAGGGAGGAAAAGAGGAAGGAAGGAGAGAAGGAAGGGAGGAAGGAAATGAGGAAGGAAGGAAGGGAGGAAGGAAAGGTTGAAAGAGGGATGGATGGAAGGAAGGAAGCGAAGGAAGGAAAGGAAAGGAGTAAGGAGGGAGGGAGGAAAAGAGGAAGGAAGGAAGGAGAAAAGGAAGGAAAGGATGAAGGAAGTGAGGAAAGAAGTATGGAAGGAGGAGGGAGCAAAGAAAGAGGGAAGGAGGGGAAGAACGAAGGAAAAATTAAAGAAAGAGGGAGAAAGGAAGGAAGGCTCAAAACGTCACTCTGAAGTATCTGCATCGGGAGCTACAGTGTGCAGACTTTCGTTGTCTCTTGTCCAGCACCTGGTTTAAGTTTCTTGTTCGGGATGTTTGCATCTTACCACACAAGTTTTTCCAGTTTTTCAACCACAAAAAAAATTTCCCACCGAAGAAAAGAATTTGAGCTTGTTGCTGTCAGAAAGCATCAGACATATTTTTTTAGTGAAACATGTGAATCTATCAGAGCAGCTGGAACGCTTCGATGTGGAGTTAGATGCTAAAAAACGCTCCGTGAATAGTATGAGAGGAGTCATGTGACCATCACAGAGATATTAAAGGGGGAAAATATTACAGCCTATTATAGTAGGTGATGTTACAGTCAGCTGCAACACAACATCCTTCTTGCATGAGGCCCAATATCTGTTAGGTCAAATGACTCCACGAACATGTGGTGAATATTTGGCATTATTTTCTTATGTTTATTAGAGCATGTTTAATGAAATAATCAATATATGTGTGTGCAAAAATACACAAAATATGAAATAATTACGTTATAAAACAGATAAATTTGATTTGATTTGAGTAAAAACCATTTCAATGTAGGAAAAAAAACATATTTAACCTTCGTGTCGTCCTCCCGGGTCAAATTGAATCCATCTGTTTTGACTGTTCCTTCTTTCTTCCCTTCCTTTTTTCCGTCCTTCCCTCCTTCCTTCTTTCCTCCCTCCCTCCTACCTTCCTTCTTTCCTTCCTTTCCTCCTTCCTCCCTCCCTCCCTCCTTTACTTCCTTCCTTCCTTCCTTCCTCCCTCCGTCCTTCTCTCTTTCTTTCCTTCACTCTCTTTCCTCCCTTCCTTCCTTGTTTCCTTCCTTCCCTCCTTCCTTCCTTCCTTCCTTCCTTCCCTCCTTAATTCCTCCCTCCTTTCCTTTCTTCTTCCTTCCTTCCTCCCTCCCTCCCTCCCTCCTTTCCTTCCTTCCTTCCCTCCATCCTCCCTCCCTCCTTCCCTCCTTCCTTCCCTCCTTCCTTCCTCCCTCCCTTTCTTCCTTGACTCGAGGACAACAGGAGGGTTAAAGGAGATACAAGAAGGGACATAAAAGAAATTATTCGTCCTGAACATCTAGATAAAATATTAAAATATTTTCTATTAAAGTGTGAGCTGCGATCTACTTTGATTATATTGAATTTTAAAAGTTCATAATTAAAAGTTTAATATTTTAAGCTGCACCAGACTCCAGGAGTTTGTGGTGAATATTTGGCACTATTTTCTGATGTTTATTAAAGCAAATATTTAATGAAATAATCAATATAGGTGTATGAAAATGATCTAATAATGATAAATAACCTTTTTTTTTTTTTAAAGTTACAAAATGCTTCACATGGCAGCAAAAATACACAAATCATGAAATAATTAAGTTATAAAAGAGAACAATTGGATGAATTTGATAAATGAACCATATTCTAACCCTCCTGTCGTCCTCCCGGGTCAAGTTGACCTCATCTTTTTTGACTGTTACTTCTTTCCTTCCTTCCTCCCCTTTCTTTAATTTTTCATTTGTTCTTCCCCTCCTTCCCTCTTTCTTTGCTCCCTCCTCCTTCCATACATCTTTCCTCACTTCCTTCCTTCCTTCCTCTTTCCCTCCCTCCCTCCTTACTCCTTTCCTTCCTTACTCCTTTCCTTCCTTCCTTCCTTAGTCATTTCCTTCCTTCCTTCCTCTTTCCCTCCCTCCCTCCTTACTCCCTTACTCCCTTCCTTCCTTTCTCCCTTCCTCCTTTCCTCCCTCCCTCCCTTCTTACTCCCTTCCTTCCTCTCTTCCTTCTCTCCTTACTTCCTTCCTCTTTTCCTCCTTACTCCTTTCCTTCCTTCTTTCCTCCCTTCCTCCTGTCCTTCCTTGACCTGAGGACAACAGGAGGGTTAAGGAGATACAAGAAGAACTAGCTCATGTTTTGTTATGTTCAGTTTTAAAAGAAGTGGTAGAACGTTTAAAAGTGAGTTTCAAGCTGCACGTTTTTATCTTCTGAACACTTCTTAAATACTTTCTCTCTTCTTCTTCCGACACAGAGAGATAAACACGACGGTGACATCACACCAGATGAAAACGAGAGCACTTCAACCGAAGAGAAAGACCCTCTACTCCACGATGAAATGGACTGACCTGCACACACATTTATATATATATATGTACATTATAAACACTCAGCTGTTGTCGTCGGACCGACAGTGTTTCAGTTGAGGAAGTGAGATGAAACACTCCCTCAGTATATTTTAATGATACTTTATACTGTAAAGTTTATGACACTCTCAGCCTAAAGACTCACTTCATTAGACAGGTTTTGTGTCCAGGCTGTTCAGGGGAGTCGAGACTGTCTCTGAGTGGAGCGAGGGAAGCTCAAGTCACACACACACAAAAAAAATAAGAAAATAAACACTTTTTTTGTAGCAACCAAAAAAATCATTGTGCTCTGCTCGTCAGTGTTTATGGTTTTATCACTACATCAGGATCAGGAGCAGCAGTAGACGAACTACTGTGGTGGATTTTTTTTTTCACTTTTTTTTTTTTCAAGAAATGTTTCTGTATAAACCCTGCTGTTGTCCTCCCAGGTCAAATTGGCCTCATCTCTTTTGACTGTTCCTTTTTTCCTTCCTTCCTCCCTCTTTCTATAATTGTTCCTTCGTTCTTCCCCTCCTTCCCTCTTTCTTTGCTCCCTCCTCCTTCCATACTTCTTTCCTCACTTCCTTCCTTCCTTCCTCCCTCCCTCCCTCCTTTCTTTCCTTCCTTCCTTCCATCCTTCCTTCCTCATTTCCCTCCTCCCTTCCTTCTCTCCTTACTTCCTTCCTCTTTTCCTCCCTCCCTCCCTCCTTACTCCTTTCCTTCCTCATTCCTCCCTTCCTTCTCTCCTTACTTCCTTCCTCTTTCCTTCCTTCCTTCCTTCCTCCTGTCCTTCCTTGACCTGGGAGGACAACAGGAGGGTTAACAACAAGGGAACTAACTAACTAACAGACAGAGAAGCTCTTTGTATGTCTAATGACTGCCAGGTGTACAGTATTTCAATACCAATGTGCCTTCATTAAAGGGGAAAGAAAAAGAAAGAAAAAAAAGAGAGAATTAAACATTCCTCGGAGCGAATGTACTCCTATTTGTATACTACTGTCTTCTCTTAAGGTGTGAATGTATTTCATGAGATGGATGTGAATGATGCCGCTTGGTGTCAGTCGCCTCTTTTATGATAAATAAGTGATTTAAGAGAAAAATAAATAAATAAATGTTCCTTTGTTGGAAATTCAATTAATCAGTGTGTGTGATCTCATTTTATTTTTTAATGATAATGTCCACGAAATTTAACCTTAAAGTCCATGTAAAGTAAGAATAAATATGTGTTCTGAGTTTGACATACCACAGAAAAGTGTGTTGTTAACCACCCTGCCAAATTTGAATGATTAAAAAAAATCGCCAAACATATGAAATTAGGCTTCAAAGTTGTGTAAAAGTCATCCTTTTTCTCAGCTCCCAAACGCTGTGGGAGTGCCCACCTAGTCTGCTGAAGCCCCGCCCCCTACCAAGTGTCACCTGTCAATCAAAGTCACCACCTCTACCAGAAACATGGACGCTAGGCCTGAGAGCTTTCTGCTGCTAATGTGGCATACAGAGCCATCAGTGGGTTAATATACCTACATTATTATTATTATTTACATGTTTAATATAATTTACATTCAGTACAGCTCATGTTTAGAGTGTGGTAATAATTGTGTGTGTTTATGGTGAGAAAAGAGTGGTTTATTGTCTGAAAAATGTAGTTACCTAGCAGTATGCAGTACCTAACTCCGACCAGCAGAGGGCGCGTTCGCTACACGGTGTGTTCAGGAATAAGGAAGTCACGCGTGAACCTGTTCAGTGAATGAGAACACACACTTGAGTCTGAAGTTTAACATGTGTGTGTGGCGAACTGTGATGATAAAATACCTATTTTTGCTCTTTGCAGGTAAGAAGGGAGAGTTAGAACTGTGTAACGAGTGGGTGAATGTGTTATGTGCTGGTTTATTATCCCGTTCGAGACGTTATGTATTGTTGTTTATAGACGTTACTCAGCCAATGTACCGTATGGAAAACGGTTAGCCTGTAGTTAGCACTGGTTGCGTAGTTACCCGCAAGCAACAGGAAAACTATGAGCCGGTCAGCACGGACTGCTCGTGTAGTTCATAAATAAATACATAAATAGGTTAAAATAGATACATGATTAATTGGACAATGTTTAGACATGATTGATACTGTGTGTTTGCTAAGTAAGTTGATCTTGAATGTACATGATGAAACTGGTTAAGAATAGTGATACAGCAGTCACATGATTTATTGTTTTGAATGTTGGTACAGATGTTAATGAATTTTTCTGTGTTAAAACAGTGAATATGTTCAGTGAATGAGAACACACACTTGAGTCTGAAGTTTAACATGTGTGTGTGGCGAACTGATGATAAAATACCTATTTTTGCTCTTTGCAGAACAAAGTAAACAACTTTCAAATTAAATGTGTAGTGGAGGGTAGCTTCACTCTGCACCACGCTACACTAACTCGACGGCTAGCTTGGCGGCTAGCTCTGCGGCTAACTCAGCTAACTGGCTACCTGTAGACCAGGGGTAGCAACCTTTTTGACATAGAGTGCCAGTTTTAATTTTCTTGATAATGAGTGTGTCATAATCAACAATAAGTTAAAACCTTAAGTTAAATTATGATACAAAATACAAAAACATCCATAAAGGCCACATGGATGGAAGAACATTTTAAATATATTTTTCCATTATTTACAACAAGGGTTTAGGAATTATGTATGGATCCCATTTTCAAAACACTGCTTTCAGTAACTCATTTAAAAACATATTGCATCGGGAGGACATGTCAAAATGGAGACCACAGTGCATCAAACAAAAAAATTATATTATATCAGAATGCTGCTATCCACATGAAACATCTACATCAACATTTTAACTTTGGAAGCTGACTTATGAAGAAATAAATAAAAAAAGCTGCACTGCTCAAAATGTTAACTTTTCTGTCTTAATTTCTGCCTTTATGTTTCATTAAACTAATAAAGTCATACAATAATCATTTACAGGATGATTTTAATGATACATAAACTGTAAAACTAGCACAAAAAGAAATTAAATCTGCAACCTGTTCTTTAAAAGGAATTCACTTTTTGACCACTTTTGACTCTTTTCCTTCACATTTTGACCGACCACTGCCCGCTAAAGATCTGCCTACAGGAGTCTGCTGGTGCTCCAACGCCCTGCTGATCTCTGCTAACCTGCTGCGTGCATTACATTTCCTGTCTGAAACTCCTCTTTTTGTGTGTGTGTGTGTGTATGTGTTTTCAGAGCTATGAGACGATATTTTGCTCCTGAATACAATGACAGGCGCCCTGGGGTTTTTGATTTTTGTAAATAAGAAGCTGACAAGGAATTCCTGCTGGGTTTAATGAGTGACACACAGCACTTTAACATCCAGACTGTGGAGGTCTGCAGAAGTTACGTTCCTGTTATTTCTCCCCGAAGCCAGATTTTAAATCAAATCCACATGAGCGCATTGAGACTGAAACACTGACACAGCAGGAATGTTGGCGACACTTCACAGCAACAACACATAAATCGTCCTCTGGTTTCATCCAAACAGCAGATCCATGAGAGATAGAAACCTATGGAGCGCCTGTGCTGCTTAGTTTAACCCTCCTGTTGTCCTCGAGTCAAGGAAGAAGGAAGGAAGGGAGGAAGAAGGAAGGAAGGGAGGGAGGGAGGAAGGAAGGAAAGGAGGGAAGAAGGAAGGGAGGGAGGGAGGGAGAAAGGAAAAGAGGAAGGGAGGAAGGAATGAAATAAGGACAGAGGAAAGAAGGAAACACGGGCAGGGTAAAAAAAAAAACCAACAAAACCAACAAGTAATGTGGAATCTTTTGCTCCTCTGCTGCCACACTTGTTCTTCATTATAACTGATTCGCCTCATGCCAAACGTTTCTTTCAGCAATGCATTCGTACTCAATCAGTTTTATAGGCCTTGTCAACATTTCGACAGCTTTCACGTGGAACTAATTTCACAGATCACAACACATTGTAGACGACGTGGGAGTGAATATAAAAAAAATCCTATTGATCTGTCTTTTCAACTGAAACTTAAAACTCTATACTATCAGTATCAAAACTGTCTTCATGCTTACTTATTTCCAAATCAAATCATGTAGACAGTTTTTAAAGGATTATTTGTTCATTTAAAGCATCCCTTCCCTTCATTTCCACTGCTCCCCTGTGAGCCTCCCATGTTAAACGTGTTATATATAAGCATACAGCTGCACACAGAGGTAATCTGATTTAGAGGAATTTGACCTCTTTATCTGCTCTACAGCCTTTATCTCATGTCGTGATGACTTCTACATGGGCGTAGGTTTGGTTTTAACTGTGGGGCCAATTTGGGTCAGACATATGCACACAAACACACACACACACACACACACATATATATATACACACACATATAAAGAGCCTATCTCTGCAAAGTGTTTACTTTACTAAATATGCATTAGCTGACTTGCTGAAATCAGACTTGAATCATGATTTTTTACATTTTATTTTATTTGATAGACAACTTAACTATAAACCTGAGACCAAAATTAATATTTAAAATAATGTGTCATGAACATTATGTCAATGTTTATGATTTTTTTCATTAAGTGTCATTCGGTTTTTGTAATGACAAGTTGACATTGTTTGGGTTGTCTTGATTATGACAATTTGACATTAATCAAAATGACATGACCAGAAAATGTCTTTCTCATGACAACTTGAAATATGCACCTATTGTTGTGTGTATGGCAAGTTGACATAATGATTATTATAATTAGATGTGCAAGGTTACAGACCAATTCTAGCACTTGGTCATAGATGTTTGACAGGATACCCAAAACTGACTGTCATGACACCATTATGACAGTGTAATGAAGATATTCTTTGACCTCAAGTAAAGTGGCACACACACACACACACACACACATAGAAACTGCACATCTTGAGTAAGGCCGAAGCCACATCACCATCCAGGTAAAGTAAGTAAATACAGGAAAGATTAGGAAAAAGGACAGAAAATGACAATTAATTACAAATCCTACAATTTTATAATACATAAAATTTTATAACAACAACCCCAAACTATCCAAAGATCGATCATTCAAATCAAACCATACATAATAATATTTTTTTTTGTTGCAGTTATTCTTTTGGTTATTTTAAATGGACTGTGGTGTAAATTTGGTGCTACGACAGCACAAATGTCCTCCAGCTATCTGTCACAGCCTTTGGTGTGTGTGATTAGGTGTTGATAAGGATCTTTTAGATATTAGGTATTTTAATCTACAAAAAGATTTAAAGGGCAGAACAGTCACCCTGAAGTGTCACCTTAAAGATCTGATGTTTTGTGTCATGGGTCTTAATGAGATTTCAGTGTGGGGAACTAAGTGCAGGTTGAGAGCTGGATGTTGATGTTTTTATGCTTATTTTGCACTTTTCTTTTGGTGTGTGTGTGTGTGTGTGTGTGTGAGTGTGTATGTGTGTGCGTGTGTGTGTGTTCGAATGTGAGCAATGAATATCTGAGTAATAGTCTGCAGTCTGGGATTTAAGAGCTAGATGGAGCTAGATGTGTGCTTTTGTGGTGTCTGAGGTTGCAGTTTGCAAATCAGTGAGATCATCAGTGGAGGATGAGATCATGGAGAAGATAAGATGGTAAATGGTAAACACACGTCTCTTGTTAAAGACAAGAGAGAAAAATAGCATGACAGCCTTTCACATAGCTGAGATTATATCGAGGATATCAGAGGGTGTTTCCCCCTCTTGTCCCATAAAAACAATTTTAACCCTCCTGTTGTCCTCGAGTCAAGGAAGGAAGGGAGGAAGAAGGAAGGAAAGGAGGGAGGAAGGAAAGAAGGGAGGAAAGGAAGAAGGAAGGAAAGGAGGAAGGAGGGAAGGAAGAACAGGAGGGAGGAAGGAAGGAATGAAGGATGGAGGAAAGAAGGAAGGAAGGAAGGAGGGAGGGAGGAAAGAAGGAAGGAGGGAGGGAGGAAAGAAGGAGGGAGGGAGGGAGGGAGAAAGGAAAAGAGGAAGGGAGGAAGGAAGGAAAGAAGGACAGAGAAAAACAAGGAAGGGAGGAAGGTAGGGGGGAGGAAAGAAAGAGATAAGGAGGGAGGGAGGAAGGAAAGGAGGGGGGAAAGAAGGGGGATGGAGGAAGGAAAGAAGGAAGGGAGGAAAGAGAGAGGATGGAGAGAAAGAGAGAAGGATGGAGGGAGGCAGGAAAGACGGAACAGTCAAAACAGGAGGACGACACGAAGGTTAATTCTTCTACTCCACTATATTTATTTGATGGCTGCAGTTGCTTTGTAGATGAACCTTTTACATGCAAAACATATAATCATCCTTTAAAATAATGCATAGACCAGTAATTGTCAGGGGTAAATGTTACTCCAGTAGTTGCCAGTATATGGAAAGACTGTGGAGTAGCTTAATTAATAAAAATAAAAAAAGAAATTATAATTTGATTTTAAAAATATATCCATATATTTGCATTAACCCTCCTGTTGTACTCAAGTCAAGGAAGGAAGGAAGGAAGGAAGGGAGGAAAGAAGGAAGGAAGGAGGGAGGGAGGAAAAGAGGAAGGAAGTAAGGAGAGAAAAAAAGGAGGAAGGAAATGAGGAAGGAAGGTAGGAAGGATTGAAGGAAGGAAGGAAGTGAGGAAAGAAGGAAAGGTGGAAGGAGAGACAAGAGGAAGAAAGGAAGGAAAGAAGGAAGGAAGGAAGGAAGTAAGTAAGGAAGGAAGGAAAGAAGTATGGAACGAGTAAGGAGAGGAAATGAGTAAGGAGGGAGGGAGGGAGGAAAAGAGGAAGGAAGTAAGGAGAAAAGGAAGGGAGGAAGGAAGTAAGGAAGGAAGGAATTAAGGAAGTAAGGAAAGAAGTATGGAAGGAGTAAGGAGAGGAAAGGAGTAAGGAGGGAGGGAGGGAGGAAAAGAGGAAGGAAGTAAGGAGAAAAGGAAGGGAGGAAGGAAAGGAGGAAGGAAGTAAGGAAAGAAGTATGGAAGGAGGAGGGAGCAAAGAAAGAGGGGAGAAGGGGAAGAACGAAGGAACAATTAAAGAAAGAGGGAGGAAGGAAGGAAAGAAGGAAGGAAGGAAAGAAGGAACAGTCAAAAGAGATGAGGCCAATTTGACCCGGGAGGACAAGCATCCAAATAGTATTACAATTTACTGTGATGCAGATCTTCAGTAAATGTGTTGCTACAAGCTACAAGCAGGCTGACCGTACACACCTCCAAACAACCTGAGTCAGTTATAACACCTTCAGGTCATTCAGTGTGTGTGAAATCATGTCAGCAAGCAAGCTGGGAAGTTGAAATATAGTTCCCAAAAAGCAGTGAATAAATGGTTTAAATAAATCAAGCTCAGAGAAGATGTATGTTTAAAATACAAAAGTAAAAGATAAATAATTAGAGGAAATCTATGAATAAAAGTTGTAATGTCTCCAGTGTACAGACCTTTGACTGATATTGCTATATATATAACGTGTGAATATACAGTATAATTACACCTACCAGAACCATTATTTCTGCACATATTTTGCACATTTTTTCTATAACGCTTATAATGTACATAGATTAAATTCCATTTACTTGACTTTTAATGTTATTATGTTTATTAAAGGACAGATAGATAGATAGATAGATAGATAGATAGATAGATAGATAGATAGATAGATAGATAGATAGATAGATAGATAGATAGATAGATAGATAGATAGATAGATAGATAGATAGATAGATAGATAGATAGATAGTCACTTTATATATATAAAAGTAAAAAAGCATGAACATCGGACAGTAAAAAGATGAAGAATAAAATAGAGGTGTAAGAGTAAAATAAAACTAATAGCTAGATAAGAAACCATATGTAATGTCTATAAATAAATAAGGATACTAAAATATGTTATAAAAACACATGACCTAATAAAGTTCAATTTAAAATAAAAAAAAATAACATTGTACTGGTTAAAAGTGCAAATTGAGGATAAACCATTATTATTCCTACTTTTTATCTGTTCCCTTGTTTCATGCATTTCTCCCCTCAGGTGATCAGTTAAGTATTTTCTTATCTTATTAAAACACATGTTCCTGCTGACATCTAGTGGTATTTACCTCTCTCTTTCTCTGTAGATGCAGATGGTTGGGTTTAATGTGTCATGGTTTTGGAATATCTGTAATTTAGATGTCTGCTTCCATCCTGAGGAGATTGTAGAGATTGCGAGAAATTTGTAATAATTATTCTTTAATACTGTGAGCACCAGAAAATCATTTATTATACTGATCTTGTTCAGTCTTACGATTTTGGTTTGTTTGTTGCATTTTCTGATTTGTCTCTTTGCAAACATCCAGTTAATTTGGAGGCTGGTTTATCAGTATTATAATTAATTTTACTTCATGTTAGCGAGTTATAGTATTACTATTTCTATCATTATTATAGTAACTAGTCATAAATTCATCCATTTTCCTACACTTAACCAGGATTAATTTGATCTCATGTGGGCTGGACCACTAAAAAGATGGAAGGAAGGAGGGAAGAAAAAAGAAGAAGGAAGGAACGAAAAGGAGACAGGAAAGAAAGATGGAAGGAAGGAGGGAGGGAAGAAAGATATGATAGACGGACAGAATGAAGGAAGGAAGAAAGGGAGGAAGGACAGATGGAAAGACAGAAGAAAGGAAGGACAGAAGGACATGAGAAAGAAAGTAAGGAAAGATGGAAGGAAGGATAAAAGGAAGGAAGGAACGAAAAGAAGACAGGAAGGAAAGAAAGGGAGAAAGGACAGATGGAAGGACAGAAGAAAGGAAAGACAGAAGGACATGACCAAACCACCTCAGCTGGCTTCTTTCAATCTTCTATCTGAGCTCCAAACCCAGACAGTGAGGCTGAAACCAGACACTGTAATCTCATGACCACAGGTGAGTGTAGGAATGTAGACAGAGAAGGTAAATATCCAATTATGTAAGAAATAATGTATATTTTATTATTTTATTTTATCTTGAATACACATTAATAAGCCCATGTCATGGTAAAACTGGACTGCATGAAGAAATATTGTATTAGCAAATGAGTTTTAAACAGTCACATTCTTCTTATTCTTTTTCTGCTCTGATATAATATTGTTATGAACACATAATAAAAACAGAATAACGCTGTGAGCGGTGCACCGTGACTTTTATAACAGCAACATGAGCAGCTGATTCCCCGCTGCAGTGTGGGAGAAATGATCTACTTGTGGTAGAAGAGGTTCAGAAAGAAAGTCTCTCATTTCATTCCAGCTCTCTGTCTGTCGGTTATCTTGTGAAACTGATGAAGTTTTTTGCTGAATTTGGAGGCACGAACTGATCACAAGCAGCAAAATGTCCCACACACAACAACCAGACATACCCCGACTTCCAGTTTAAGCGAGAAGTTAAAAGACAAAACAACAAAACAGGAGCATTTCCTTTTTGCTGAAACACATGAAATCAATAGAGCTGCATTTTCCACATTCTGTATTCCCACATCAAATGTTTTCTTTTAACCCTCCTGTTGTCCTCAGGTCAATTTAACTAAAGAAATGTAGGTATAATTTCATTTAAATGAGGCCGAATGACCATAATTTAACCCTCCTGTTGTCCTCGAGTCAAGGAAGGAAGGGAGGAAGAAGGAAGGAAAGGAGGAAGGAAGGAAGGAAGGACAGAGGAAAGAAGGAAGGAAGGAAGATAGGAGGGAGGGAGGAAAGAAGGAGGGAGTGAGGGAGAAAGGAAAAGAGGAAGGAAAGAAAGAAAGACAGGAAAGAAGGAAGGGGGGAAGGTAGGGGGGAGGAAAGAAAGAGAGAAGGAGGGAGGGAGGAAAGGAAGGAAGGAAGGAAATAAGGAGGGAGGGAGGAAGGACAGAAGGAAGGAAGGAAGGGAGGAAAGAAGGAACAGTCAAAACAGATGGGGTCAATTTGACCCGTGAGGACGACACGAAGGTTAAAAAAGAAATGTGTAAAATCTGTTGTAATAAGTTGGAATTAAGTTGCCTAAAAAGGTCTAACACAGAATTTGGCGATAATTTATACTTTATAATTTAATAATTATTATAATTATTTATTATTTATACCTGTGAGAACAAAAGCTGCACAGTCAACGGGAAGAAAAAAGGAGGGTTAATGGGTTAATGTCACCCTCAGAAATTTACCTCAAAGACAATATAACTAATAAGGCTATATGTTGATGTTGTGGCCGCCAGTTTTAATCATTGCAAATTTAACTCTGAGAAATCCTGTTTTTTTCTAGTAGTTTTAGTGAGGACTCAAACCCATGAGCCTCAGCTGCCATTTCTATGTAGAATAAGCCAATTAGAATAAATTAAAAAATGCTTTGTTGCTGCAGTTGTGAATAAAACACAAGCTCATAGTTGCTGAATTAATCCAAAATTACTTCAGGATCATTAACAGCACATATACATGAATTTAAGTTTTGTGATTGGATGGTTCATTGTGAAATGCATCATGGGAATAGTAGTTAAGTTCTACTCTGAAGGTTTTATGTCCACAGGCTTGTAATTCTGACTTTTTAATGCAGTTATTTATCTTTTGTACTTTTGATCCAGGAAATGTTCGTGTCCATCTAAACAGCAGAACAGAACTCAAACCACTGTATGAGTAATTTAAACCTGGCTTGTGTCTGGCAGTGGCAGCAAACATCTTGCAGACTGAAAGCTAATAAACCTGCACAGTGCACATATACATTAAAATACAAACAATCTGCATGCGTACATACCACATTAAAAAACTTTTTTTTTTCAATTCGGGTGAATTGACCTTTAGAAAAAGCCACTATTAGAGCACAACTGTTCTGTAATGGAAACAGCACTGACTGAACCAATAAATGAAACGATGTCTTTGTACAACAACATGACATCATAATATTTGGTCCTCACACACTCACACAATAATAAATGAAGCAGTTAAACAGTCCAGTAAACTGTGAGTAGACATTCATCGCTTTGTTTTTAGCAGCTGTCGTCTGCGAGGCTGAAATAACATCATTCCTAACCAGTGACCAACTCCCCAAGTAAAGAGAGATGCATTTGATGGCACGGTAATCAGATCATTTACTCAAGTAAAAATACCAAAACCACAATGTTAAAATACTCCAGTGTACTCCAAAATAAAAGAATTACAGTAAAAGGACTTGCTCCTGTCCCCTCTGACTGATATATGATTAGATTATTAATAGTGAAGCATCAGTGTTAGAGCAGCATGTTACTGTTGTAGCTGCTGGTGGTGGAGCTAGTTTACACTACTTTATATACAGTTAGATAGTTTAGTCCAGTGGTTCCCAACCTAGGGGTGGGGCCCCTCCAAAGGGTCAGCAGATAAATGTGAGGGGTGGTGAGATGATTAATGGGAGAGGAAAGAAGAAAAAACTAAGTTCTGATTCACAAATGTGTTTTCATTTTTTGGACTTTTTCTCTAATCTTTGATTTTTGCTGAAATATTGGATCATTTGAACATTTATTGAAATGAAACCATGTGAGAAGTTTAGAGGGAAAAATCACTATTTGGTGGAGCTGTCAACAACTCATAGACATCTGAAATGTGAGCCAGACTACACAATGCTGTCTTATATAAGGTTGAAATCCACTGGCTTAAAAGTTAAGTCTAACAACTCTCTATATTTTTCTTAATATCAACAAATCTCATGTTTGGAGACAAACCAATGATGAACAGATCTACTTGTGTTTTCAGTCTCTGGAGAGTAGTTCTGTGAGTGTACTACACTGTATAGTATATTTTTCAAAGAACTTCAGTACAAAGTGAAGAAGTTGTGATATGAAGCACAACAAGTTAGTGAAGCTATAAACTGAGCTGCCTTCCTTCACATGCTCAGTGCCGTCTGCTTTACACAGAACTACTCTCTGGAGACTGAAAACATGATCACTTTTATTAGTCTTTGGAGCCGTTTCTAAACAAACTAACATGACTAAACTCTTCATAATGAAGGAACAATTCACCGGTGACATGTTCCTTCATTATGAAGAGTTTGTGACTTGTTTTTAATAGTTGTTTGGACAACAAACAAGGTTTACGGCACAGAGGAATAAGATATATCAGACATTGGATACACACATAATACTTGTTAGTAGATCAGTTCATTGTTGGTTTTGAACTGCACACAAGATTTAAAGTGCATTATGTTTTTTTCATGTAAAAAGCAACTTCTAACTAAAACTGTCAAATAAATGTAGTGAAGCAAAAAATACAAACACATTTTCTTCTGAAATGTAGTGGAGTGATAGTATAAAGTAGCATCACATAGAAACACTCCAAAATGTAAGTATAGTGCTTGAGTTAATGACTTAGTTACCACTCGCTGTTTTCCTGTCCACATCTCTCCTCTAACACTTTATCAATCCCTCTATATGTGTCTATTTTCCCCCTGCACAGTCCTCTATATTTAGTCGGCCTGTGACCTGCCTGCCTCAGACTGAACTCTGCTCTACACATTGTCAAAACAAGGGGCTAATCCTGCCCAACAGGTGCTAGCTCTCGCTCTCTTTCCACACACACACACACACGCACACACACACACACACACACAAACACACAAACACACATACACACACACACACACACACACACACACACCCTCTGTCTGTCTCCCACTCAACACAAACACAGCGTCACGAACTCGACTTGATGTGACACTGTTGCCAAGGGAAGCGCAGGGTCACGTTTTCCCCAACTGGCTCGTGTATGCCGGGGGTCGAGTGTCGGCGCCGAACACACACACACACTCACGCTGAGTGATGAAGCGAAACCAGTGTGTGACTTCTTACTGTTGTGTTTCTACTGCTGCTGCTGCTATCAGACCTCTTTTATTTTTTGTTTTCAAGACATCCACTGACGCTCCAGGCATCTGCTGGGTATTAATGCACTTGTCCGGCTTGTTAAAACACAACAACTAAATAATGCACTTGACCTGTACAACAGTAGATGACAGTAACACCAAATTTGAGCCACTTCTTGTCACACATCAGCACTTTGTTTCCACGCTGAGTGACTCGTGATGGTGTCGGTTGGCTCTAATGTGAAGGGTTGCTCGGACCCCTCGTGAATGTCTCTGAGCCCGAGCCGTTGGACATGACTTCTGCGTGAGGCCGGCCGTGAGAGTCGCAGGACGGCAGCTCGGCACTTTTTTTCTCCGCTGGGTGGACGGCGGTGGAAACGACGGTCTCCATCCGACTGGCTCGATATAAGCTCACCTAGAAAACAGAGAGATGGTGAATTCATGAGATCAATTTAATTTCTGCTGCCGAAATCAATAGTTTCAAATCAAATATTGATCAAATGACTGTGTGGTGTGAAGAGAGTTGCTCATATGACATCATGAACATACAGAATTATCAGTTTTAGTCTCTTTTAGCTCTTTTTAAACATTTTACAACCCACATCTTTACTGTTTCTATTCACTCGCACTGCTCTCACTTTTTTCTGAGCTATTTAAAAAAGTCACTGTACACTGCCTGCTCAGCACCAATCAGCAAACAGACCCAGTAAGCTGTAGACTAGCTGGTGGTGAACATATGGCGCTTTTCCACTATACAGTTCTAGCACTACTCGGCTCAACTTGACTCTGTTTGGTTCCAGGAACGACCTTTTCCATTACAAAAAAATTACCTCCTCAACGTGGGCGGGGTCATCATAGCACAGCTCTGCGAAACTGCCGTGACTTCGTTTTATACGCGACACAAATACATAAACAATGGAGGACATGGAGGCTATTGTGTACTTGCTGCTGTATGAGGCTTTCTGTCACACACAAAGCAAGAGAAGAGAAACGAATCGCTGTAACGCTGTTGCCGGTATTTAAAATGCCGGGTTTGATTCTTGTGTGGGACGGCTCATGACTCTTCCAGTGACTCTCTGACCAATCAGTGGCCGGCAGTCTGTTGACGTCACATTTAGTATCGGCTCGGCTCACTTGGAACCTCACCAGAGCAGATACTAAAAAAGTACCAGGTACCAGGTACTATTACTAATATCCCTGATGGAGACGCAAAAAAAACGAGTCGAGGCGAGTAGTGCTCGAACTGTGTAGTGGAAAAGCGCCAATAGTGGAGCATTTACTGTAACAGCTAAAGATCCAGATATTTCCCTCAGGAGTTGGTAGAGAGTAAAAACAGAGCTAAAAGAGAGTGAACATTGGACTTACATTCAGCAGGTGGACAGAAACACAACTCCAAATGAGCCACATGAATAATAATGTCTTGGCTTTGTGGGATTTTGGACTTTTTGTGTTTGCTCTCTTAGCTTCCAGTGTGTGTTCCTCCTGTTCTTCAGTCAATTAGTTTTGCTTGTTCATATTTGGGTTGTATGTAAGTGTGTTTTTTGGGTTTTTTTCCTTTCTGTGATCCTGCACTCCTCCCCAGCCCATTTCCCTCTCCACACCTGTCCTGTATCAGCCTCATTAGCCCTGTTCACTGGTTTCCTCCCAGCCAATCAACTCCTGTTCCTTATCAACATATTAGCTCTGTTTGTATTCAAGTCTTGGTTTGCATTTCAGTTTCGTTGAGTTTAACAAGTTCTGTTCAGTTCATTTGTTTTTTTTGTTGCACATATCATCAATAAAGACCTTTTTTCTGCACCCCTGCTTTCACCTTCAGTTTGCACTTGGGTCCACCCGCTCCGCTCTTCCATGACAGATAATGATGCTCCGTGACGGCTGGATGTGGAAATAAGCAACTGTTTGCTAACAAGTTCAACATATAAAGTTAAAAAAGCTGATGATATGTCAGAGTTGTGTTCACTTGTTTGTTTCTGCTGAAAACTAAAGGCCAAAAAAGTTATAATTGCAGACTTTTGTCGAGATACGTTCAGTGAAGCAAATTCACACCAAACTGATGCTTACAAAGGACACACACCAACCCTGTCTGTGTGTTTGAGTTCATCTCAGCACAGACTGCAGTTCCTTCTGTTATTTCCCTCCAGTCTCTCTCCTTTAACTCATCTCTGTACATTCATAAAGCAGATTCATAAAAGCCCCATTTTTGGCTTAAATGCAAAGATTTTTTTAAACTCATGCACTTATTCTCAATTAGCTCCTTCTCTGGCAAATTTGCATCTAATTTAGTCTTTCAGGTTTTTTTCTATGCAATCTCTTTTACATCTGTACACTCACTCAGTGTCAGTCATTCTCTCACACACCTGTGTTTGCAGGTAGCGGGGGTGATTTGAGCTCGAGCTCCTCTTTGGCGGCGGTGGGAGCGCAGCAGCAAAACACCTGCTGGAAACCTGCTCTGAACCTGCCGAGAGGTTGAGAAACACTTCATATCAGGATGGATTTAACAGGCAGACAAGATTATAGACACAGATACTGATTACCTACTACATGAGCAGGTCATCTACACATACGATATCCACACCAGACAGATGAATAACCATTTTGTAAAACTCTACCTGATGTTGAGGCAGTAGTAGATGATTGGGTTGTACATGGTGGAGCTCATTGCCATCCACATGATAGTGAGGTACACCTGTTGGATGTAGCGCTGCTCGAACAATTCGGGGAAGAACTGGTGCAGTAAGAAGTAGATATGATAGGGCAGCCAGCACAAAGCAAACGTACACACCACCACGATCATCATCTTCACCACCTGCCACAGAGGAACCAACCGGGGAGGAGGAGACAGAGAGGTGCAGCGGGTTTAAAAAATAATCCTTTCAATTGTGGTTTTGTTTTAATGTGGGGGATTAAAAAGCCATTAAATGAAATGTTAGTGTTTAGTGATGCTGCACCATCACAGTAACAGTGTGTGTGTGTATGTGTGTGTGTTTGCGTAACCTTGCGTTTGGCAATAAGCTGCTCTTTGTAGTGTTCAGACGAGTCTCCGGGAATTTGGCTGGCCCAGAGGGTGATGCCCACGGCCGTGTACGCCCATCCCATGACACCAAGGGGCAAGAAGTAGATCAGTAGTGTCACACACACATAGTATCTGCATCAAGTTCATGAGGAAATGAAGCGAAAGAGGGAAAATAAGAGATTAATGATGTGTAAATACAATTATTCAGGGAGCTGTAAGCACACTGATGGTGCACAGCGCTTAATGCTGTTTAGTTGATTGTATCCAGTCTGCTTGAGATTAAATATTAACAAACTACTTGTAATTATAAGAATATATTTAACCCTTTACATACTGTTCATATTATAACTCATAATTAGTCTCTACGCCAATTGACATTCATTAATTCCCCCATCAGTCATTAATACATGTTTGATTAATCATTCAGTTTAAAAAAAGACATTAAAAATCACTATTTTAATGATCCAGGTGAACATTTTATAGAATATGATGAATACAACATGTTTGAATGTTGATTTGGGATGTTGTTTAACCCTCCTGTTGTCCTTGAGTCAAGGAAGGAAGGAAAGATGGAAGGAAGGAAGAGAGGAAGGAAGGACTGATGGAAGGAGGGAAGGAAGGAAGGAAGGAAGGAAGGAAGGAAGGAAGGAAGGAAAGAAGGAAGGAAAGATGGAAGGAAGGAAGGAAGAAAGGAAGGAAGGAAGGAAGGAAAGATGGAAGGAAGGAAGGAAGGAAGGAAGGAGGGAGGGAAGGAAGGAAGGAAAGGAGGGAGGGAGGAAGGAAGGGAGGAAAGGAAAGGAGGAAGGAAGGAAGGAAGGACGGAAGGAAGGAAAGATGGAAGGAAGGAAGGAAGAAGGAAGGAAAGGAGGGAGGAAGGGAAGGAAGGAAGGAAGAAAAGAAGGGAGGGAAGGAAGGAAGGGAGGGAGGAAGGTAGGAAGGGAGGGTGGAAGGAAAGGAAGGAAGGAGGGAAGGAAGGAAGGAAGGAAGGAAGGAAGGAGAAAAGGAAGGACAGAGGGAAGGAAAGAAGGAAGGAAAGAAGGAAGGAAAGATGGAAGGAAGGAAGGAAGAAAGGAAGGAAGGAAGGAAGGAAAGATGGAAGGATGGAAGGAAGGAAGGAAAGATGGAAGGAAGGAAGAAGGAAGGAAGGAAGGAGGGAGGGAAGGAAGGAAGGAAGGAAGGAAAGGAGGGAGGGAGGAAGGAAGGAAGGGAGGAAAGGAAAGGAGGAAGGATGGAAGGAAGGAAGGAAGGACGGAAGGAAGGAAAGATGGAAGGAAGGAAAGATGGAAGGAAGGAAGGAAGAAGGAAGGAAAGGAGGGAGGAAGGGAAGGAAGGAGGGAAGGAAGGAAGGAAGAAAAGGAGGGAGGGAGGAAGGAAGGGAGGGAGGAAGGTAGGAAGGGAGGGTGGAATGAAAGGAAGGAAGGAGGGAAGGAAGGAAGGAAGGAAGGAAGGAAGGAAGGAAGGAAGGAAGGAAGGAGGGAAGGAAGGAAGGACAGACGGAAGGAAGGAAGGGAGGAAAGAAGGAACAGTCAAAACAGACGGGGTCAATTTGACCCAGGAGGACGACACAAAGGTTAAATAAACACAAGTCAAATTTGTACATTTGCATATATAAAAATGTGTATCGGCTGCATGAAAATACACAGAAGAACAACTGGCTGTATTACATATTTTGTGTTTGTTGTGACATACTGGATAATTCATCCTTGTTTAGAGGGGAAATGTCTCTTTGGTGGAACTCACAGACATGTGAAATGTGACAAGGAGCCTCAAATAGACGCTGCTTTTTTGTAAGATGTCCCAAGAGAAAAAAAGGCTGAAAACCACTGGATTAAACTTTTAACGTTATTATCATTTGTGCTGTTCTATTAAGTTTCCTGTGGACTAAATGTTAACACATTTATTAAAACACAAACACACATGGCTCAGTGACAAATAAGGGTTGGCAAGATGAGCAATTCAAAAATATGTTAAAATAGTTTTAAAAGCAGCATCAGGTTTGTTAAAATGTACATTTAGTATTTTTGTTGGTTTTATGTCATTTGAAATGACATTTGCACCATTTTTTACCAAAAGTAAGACTGAATGCTCCTAAAATGTCAAATGGTGTAACCACAAAAGAATGATACATATTACATATTTTATCCACCTACAGTGTATTCAAGTGGACTTATACTAATAATGACTTCATTTAAAACATGTAAATGTTTCCTGATCTCCATGATTCCCAAGATGAAATGTAATATTTAGAACAATTGTATTCCATTACCTTTATTTAATATAAAAAGTTATAATGTAAGATCATGCCAAACTAATTGATATGGTGTTTTATTGAGAATTTAGTGTTTTTAAGCAAGTTGAATTATTTGGTACAAAGTTTTTATGGTTACACCACTTAGACATTTTTGCCATAATCCTCTAATATATTCTCTCAAAATGGATTAAAAGCAGAAATTTGATGCTGGGTCCACAAAAAAAAACAATGTGTGCAAGTTATTCATACATTTATTTTCACATTTTAACCCCTTTCAATTTGACTAAACCACATGGACACAAAAAACCCTCATTGACCCACATACACAGTTGAATACACACACCAACATTAAAGTGATTCATCTTTTTCTTCAAACTTCATGACATCAGTACCGCTAAATTAAAGATGCTTTAATATGCTCAGATGTTGAGAAGGTGTGTTAAAGAGGAAGAGAGGGGGGGCGATTATCAGGCATTAATTTTAGAGGTAAATTTATCAAATGCCTTATCTTTTCTCGGGAATCAAGCACTCACAGACAGACTGATCGCTGGAACAGGCCTCATTTCAGCCACAGGGTTATTTCCTCATATACTAAATTAATCCCTCCAGAGTATGGTTATTGCTCCATGTCAGTCTGGCTGAGGTAAGGCATCCTGTCCAGTGTGGGATAACAAGGGATCAAACTTCATTATCCACAAGTGTGCGTTGTTGCCAGAAGATAAATAAAGTAAGCAGGGAATAATAAGATTACTGGGCATCAAATTCTTGAAATACCAGCAGTCAGAATAACTTTCTTTATTAACCTTCATGGCGTCCTCCCGGGTCAAATTGACCCCGTCTGTTTTGACGGTTCCTTCTTTCCTACCTTTCTTCTTTTCCGTCTGTTCTCCCTTCCTCCTTCTCTCTTTCTTTACTTCCTCTCTCTTTCCTCCCTTCCTTCTTCCATCTTTCCTTCCCTCCCTCTTCCGTCCTTCCTTTCCTTCCTCCCTCTTTCCTTCCTTCCTTCCTTCCTTTCCTCCCTCCCTCCTTCTCTGTTTCTTTCCTTCCTCTCTCTTTCCTCCCTTCCTTCTTTCCTTCCTCCACCCCCCATTCTTCCTTCCTTCCCTTCCTTCTATCCTTCCTTACTCCCTCCCTCCCTCCTTCTTTCTTTCCCTCCTTCCTTTGTTCCTCCCTCCCTCCTACCTTCCTTCCTTCTTTCTTTTCCTTTCCTCCCTTCCTTCCTCCCTCCTTTCCTTCCTTACTTCCCTCCTTCCTTCCATCCTTCCTCCCTCCTTTACTTCCTTCTTCCTCCCTTCCTTCCTTGACTCAAGGACAACAGGAGGGTTAAGGTTTAACCCCAAATGAAGTAGATGACCTCCCAGAAGAGTTTAACACCTGTGCAGCCTGAGGAGGAGCCAGAAAATACTGTAAGGAAAGCTCAACAACCCACTATAGTTTATTAGGGACCGAGCCAAAAGGCAAGACGGCGAGGACTCCAGAAGGGAGTCTTGCCCTTGCCTGGAGGCAAGGACCCTATTGTACTTGTGTCGTTTTTTTTATTATTCTACCGCCTCTTTGAACCTTAATTTGACCCCCTAAACCTGCTCCAAAACTCACCAAATTTGGAGCGCACATCAGGTCTGGCGAAAAATTCAATAAAATGGAAAAACAAACAACGTCAAACTCTCTAGCGCCACCTAGAAACACTAAAACGGCCACTACGCCTGATAGAAATGTCGTAGAAAGATCAAACCAAAATTCTTTTTTTTTGTCTTATCAAGACCTACAAATCACGCGCTGACACCCCTGACCTAAATCCAACAGGAAGTGCACAATTCGCTGTTACATGTGGGATTTTGGATGATTCTTTGCCTCCTACAAACGTTATCTTGTCTGAGGGCGTGCATCGTGGCGGCTTCAAACTTAAATAGCTGACAAAATTTCTGAACAACTTTTTCATTACTCGTCCGGTTTGAATTTTAGAAGCCCTCAAAGGTCAAGTGCCCAAAAACCCTCACCAAAACGCTCCCATAGACAATGAATGGGAGGAGAGTCTAATGCCACTTTGACCCTGAATTTGACCACCTAAACATGCTCCAGAACAGACCAAATTCACCACGCACATCAGGTCTGGCCATAAATTTAACGGCCACTATGCCTGATAGGAATTTCGTAGAAAGATCAAACCAAAACTCAATTGTTTGTCTTATCAAGACCTACAAATCACGCACTGACACCACTGACCGAAATCCAACAGGAAGTTCACAGTTTGCCGTTACATGTGGGATCTTCAACGATTTTTCAGGCTTTTCAAAATATATATATATTATTCCTGCATACTTTCAGTTACAGACTCCATTCAAACGTCAAAATGTAGCCACAAGTCTCATCTATAGGTGTGTGTAATTTGGTCTGGCTATGTTTTATACTTTTTGATCTGCGGCCCCACATGTGCACCATGTTCCTCTCCCATTCAATCCCGAATCTCCATTCTGTCTGTGCATGCTCTGTTGTCATGCTCTCCAGTCGTTAACTACCATGGCAACGACTGTGTGTGTATGCAGCTGGCTCAGGCAGGTTCATTTGTGGTATTAGTGTGCCACCGAGTGGAGAAAACTTGTCATGATACCTGATAAGGAAAAGGTGCCTCAGTTTTCTGTTTCTAGTTCAACTTTATTGACTGTATTATTATGTTTTTATATATCTGTGCAACTGTCTGTCAACTATTTCACTGACATTGCTGTCACACGAATTACATGAGCATGACCTACAAACATATGTACAGGTTTCACTGGAAATAAGTTCTTCTCCTGTTTGACTCATCAAAGTGTTGGCAGTTCATTTCAGTTGCTCAGTCTAAATGTCTACACAGACAGACAGAGGCAGAGAGAGAGTGTGTGTGTGTGTGTATGTGTGAGTGTGTGTGTCTGTGTGTGAGTGTGTGTTTGTGTGTGTGTGTGTGAGTGTGTGTATGTATATGTGTGTGTGTGTCTGCAGTATCCACTGTTTCAATCTTGAATCATGAATCTCTACTGTATGTTGCGGTCTTTAGTTAACCCTTACATACTGTTCAGAATCAAATATGACCCATTTTTACATTTGAGAGCTGTAATCTAATGTGACCCATAGTACACACAAATCTTAAATAAATGTATACTTTTTTCATTTTTGTTCAACTGATATGCAGTTTTATATGTGAAAATGTACAAATTGGACTTGTATTTATTAAGAGGATTCAAAAATCTGTATTCATCATATTTCATAAAATGTTCTCCAGGATCATAAAATAGTGATTTTGAATGTCTTCTCTCCATTAGATTAATCAAACATTTATTAATAATCACTGATGGTGTAGAAACTAATTATGAGTCAGAATATGAACAGTATGTAAGAGTTAAGCCTGTGTTAGAGGGATTGTACCAAACTGTGAAGCAATTATGTAATGTAATAAGAAGCTACTGATTATTAGGGACCGAGCCGAAAGGCAAGAGGGCAAGGACTCCAGAGGAGTCCTGCTTTTGCCTGGAGGCAAGGACCCTATTGTATTTGTGTCGTTTTTAAAAAAATTTTATTAGTGCCACGGGTGCTAAGCTCCGAGGCATCTATTAATCTTCCTCATACTTATTAGTGCCATGGGTGCTAAGCTCCGAAGCACTCCATCTACAGCAGTAAAGCTGTAGAAGGAGTTCCTCAGGGCATTGAAAATGAATGGGAATTCATAGCTCGTAGCTCTCTCATACCTGCACGTAGAAATGTGATTCAAACTTTAAAACGTCTGCACAAAATTTAAACGAGGGGCCGAGACCGGCTGCATTACCTGTCTCACTCCCCATTGACCCTAATGTAATCGTCTTTTTTTTCAAAAGAATCTCACTCTGTCTTCGCACTGAGCTTACGCGCTCATTTTAAGGAATATCCAAATAAAATGAAGGCTGTCAGAATCTGCCGGCTTCTGTGTCTCTCATGGTGTTTTCGGTTTTTGGACAGTAGTTACAGTTTTCTTACAGTTTGCAATTGTCAGAAGCCAAATTCTGGGGCATTTTGAGAATGTTTTCCAAGCAGATTCACCAATCGCCGTAGCAACCGTACAGCCTTTGCTGTCTTTGGCAGCCTGTTGCTGGGCAGAAACTGACCTACTTTTTTATGATTGGCTAATTCCTGCCTGTCTATTTTGCCAGTTAACCGAGCTTGCTCTCAGCAATAGCATCCATGTTTAGGGTTGAGGTGGTGCTCCCACGGTTTCTGATTGATGGCATTTCGTTGATTTAGTATACATATTATAATACATTTTCCTTAAACACAAACTATTTTTGCTCGTGGCTATTTGGGATTTGGGGAAGATGGGGCTTATTCACGTTATGCCCTAGGCACCCCTAGACTGGGGCATAACAGCTGCTTGCAGCTTTAATTTATTTAGGTTATTATTCTGGTCCATGATGGAATATGAGAGCACATACAAAACGGGCACAAGCTTTACAACATGCCCACCAAACTAAATCAATACTTTAACCTTTTTATTTAATGCCAAAACTAGCCCTGAATTTGATGGCATGTTGGCTGAAAAAATATTATTAGAGTGCCAAAGGAAAAGTTAAGTATTATTAAGTATTTATTATTCATTAGGAGTTGTGTTTCTGTCCACCTGCTGAATGTAAAGTCCAATATGCTCTCTCTCTTCTAGCTCTGTTTTTACTCTCTACTAACTCCTGAGGGAAATATCTAAATGCTCCACTATGTTCACCAGCTAGTTTAAAGCTAACTGGTGCTGAGCAGGTAGCGTACAGTGGCTTTTTATTTTACAGCTTTTTCTTTCTGAAAATGACGCTATGAGATCGCTGAGAGTGAACCAGAACAGTAAAGTTGCAGCCGGACAGCTAAACAATGAGCTGAAACTCAACTATAAAGCTCTGGAAAGCTGAAAAGAGCTGCAGAGTCACTGATAATTCTCTGTAGGTTCATCAAACACATCACACACTGACAGATCAGATGTTATTACTATACAAAATATCAATTATAGCCGCTCTCAAGATTTTGATGAAATACATATAATTACTTTCTTTCCATGAATGAGATGATCAATACTAGTCTCATGTCTGAATGTTCAGTATAGAGCTGGAATCAGGAGCCGGTTAGCCTAGCTTAGCATCAACACTGAAAGCGGGAGGAACCTGCTAGTCCGTATATGTCAGATGTGCAATGTGCAAAAAGATACCTATCAACACCTCAAAGCTCAGTAATTAACTTGTTAGACATAACAATTGTTTATTCGTCTTTCCAGGACTGTACCTGCCTGTTCACTGAAAAATAGCTCCAGCATGTAATGTCCCCTAAAAACCATACTTTGGTGTTTTCACTTTTCTATTTGTGTGCAGATTAATAAAAAAACATTAATTAACGAGTTTCAGAGTTATTCTTTCTGCTTCCATTCTTAATGCTAAGCTAAGCTAACCACGTCCTGACTTAAGTTTCATAGTTAAAGTTGTACTAGTTAATAGCTCCAATATGACTGCAGCTTTCTATGGAGCCAGAACAGTCTCATAATGGATAAATGCACACAGAAATGAATTGTGATTGGCTGTAAAGGAGCGAGACATCTGATTGGCTGCAGACGACCCCCTTGTAGAAAAAATGCATTTGTGGATCGGAGTCACGTCAGGAGAGTCTCAAAAATCCACACAAATGCAGGGAGGTCTACAAATTAAAAGCACTCAGACAAATGCGCGTTTGACAATTCATATATCAATGTAACAACTTCCAAATATGTATTTGATGAAAATTGCAAATACCTCACAATTTGTGCATTTTTATTGCACATATTAAAAACAATAAATATTTGTGTGTGCATCACAAATATGTTTACAAATCTTATTTTTATATGTGATTTTTTTTAAACTTATATATGGATTGAAGCATAATTGTGTGTGTGCATTGAAAATGCATTCGTGTATCGAGTCATATATATATATATATACACAACTCCCCAAATACCAAATACATTTGTGAGTCCTTTTTCGTGCATTTATTCATTTCTGTGTGCATTTATCCATTATGAGAGTGTACACTATACACTACACACTGCTCATATACAGCTGACAGATAAAGTTAGAGACTAGCTGGTGAACATACACTAAATCTCAGAGACTGGAAGTGACCAAAACAGAGGTATAAGAAGATTATTGGACTCAAATTCATATGGTGAACACAAACACAACTACAAATGAATGATAATACTGCTCTATTTTAGCTGGATGTAAATAATTATGTGATGTGTTTATTGTTTGTTGAACACTTTCCACCATATTGCACTTCTCTGTCACAGCTTCTCAGTAAAGCCTGTTGGTTCAGGTTTATAGAGGTTTCATACTCTGCTCTGTTGCCCACAGGTACTCACATCTTCTTGAAGTCCACAGTGGTGTATTCAGGCCAGTCTATGTAGCAGACGGTGCGTCCAGGCAGCACGGTGGTAGACGAGTAGTAGTACTGAGGGAAGGTTAAAAGCAGAGCCAGCATCCAGATCACGCCAATCACTACACGGGTCTCTGTAGAGGACAGCCTCTGCTGCAGGGGATGGATGATAGCCATGTATCTACCAAACACACACACACATACACATACACACAATCATGTTTCCATCACCTCAGAGGACATTACATCAACTTACATTCATTTCATGGAGACTGTAACCTTAAACAAAGTCATCACCCACCAATTTAATGAATTACGTTATGGGGACTTTTTTTGTTCCCAAAAGGGAGGGGAGTCCCCACAATGTGACAGTATTTATCCCAACAGTTAATTGTGAGGACATTCATTGACATATTGCATGCTAGCTGTTAACACTAACTTTAACCATCACAAATATATACCTAACCCAACCTGAACCTAATTCCAGAATTAAATGTAAAACTAAGTCTTAACCCTCAAACAGTTTTTGATGATGTGTCCTCACAATGCAGAAATGTCCTCACTATGATGGTTTCACACCAAGATAGACATGTTCTGTCAAGTTATGTAATAACAATATGTAATACTGAGTATTTCACATGATTAGTACCCATTTCTCAAAGCTTTAATTTCCTTGGTACCTTCCAAGCTGCCAAATTTTGGTATTTGATGCTGGTTTTGTGTAACCACCAGTGTGGGCTCACAGTTATATGTTTGTGTTAATGTGTGTTAGAGAGTGTGTGTGTTGGGGGGGAGGGGGTAAAGGGGCAACAGGAGGCATGTTGATTTAGTTTTCCAATAAAGAAGAAAGAAAAGGTGAAAATGGGGACAACAGCATGTCTCCCTTTTTCTTCAATCTTCTTCCCCATTCAACAAGTAAACACGTATTGAGGGTACTTTGCTGGCATTTGTACAAAACATCCTTTTACAGGCCTGTTGGGAAAATCACAATAGTGGAATTTGTTGTATTTTGTATTAGAGGGAATAACTCTGGCCTAACCACAGTATAATCTATAAACACTTTACTTTAAATGCTTTTTACCACTCTTGGCTCCAGAGATTGAACTCAGTTGCTTGGTCCAGCACTTTGGGCCAGACTGGAATATCTTGACAACTCCAGAATATGTTGGATGGATTGGTCTGAAAGACATTTATGGTCCACAGAGGCTAAATCCTAATGACGTTTTGTCAGTATCCTTGCATGTTCATTGACACCTGCTGGACATTTTGTGTGTTGCAACCATGTGCTTTTGTTTATTTTGGGTAATGACTCTGCCCTCACCTGTCATGCTTCCATGTGGTCATTGTCGGCCATTTTGTGCTCACCTGTTCTCTGTTAAGTCCTAATGATTAGGCCTACTTATTCTGTGCTCTGTCAGCCCCAGTTTGTCAGATTGTCCCAGTCTTTTGTTCTGAGCATATCAAACCGTGTTACCTGCTTTGCCTGTCTGCCAACCTGCTTGTTTGAACTCCAACTTAAAAACTCCGATTTGGATTATCTGCCTGTTTGGACTGCTTATTTGGACCTGACCCTTGCCTGCCTCTAGACCACTCTTTGGACTGCCCTCTGGTTTGTCAGCTCTTCTCCTGTTTCAGTTTTGTGGCCAAGGGCCTACATTTTGTTGAGTTTTTTCACCGTTTGACGGGACATTCTTTGTTGGAGTTGTTTTTTGACTTTTTCTGTTCAATTAAAAACTCTTGAATTTGAACTTTTTGCATTTGGGTCCGAACTTTCTACAAAACCTGACACGTTTGTAGTAATGCAGTGCTGTCATTAAAATTTCAGTTGTTTAATACTTTGGTCGGATCCAAAACCGTATACTACATATCACTGTCCTCTTTTCAGCCAAAGATCCGCTCATAAATTATGAAGAATGTCAAAATTACAAACTCACCATATGGCAGACAATCTGTATCTGTAAGCTGGGGAAAACGACAGCTGTACAGTAGCAAAAGACAAAGAGAAAAAGAAAAGGTCTCTCCTATTAAAGTCAATACAGAAAATCGATGGAGCAGGACCTCTTCCTCAGTAGGTGGCAGCACTGAGTCCTCCATGAGAAAGCATGGATGTATTAACCCTCCTGTTGTCCTCGAGTCAAGGATGGAAGGAAAGAAGGAGAGAAGGAAGGAAAGGAGGGAGGAAAAAGGAAGGAAAGGAGGAAGGGAGGGAGGAAGAAGGAAGGAAGAAGGAAGGAAAGGAGGGAGGAAGGAAGGAGGGAAGGAAGGGAGGAAGGAAGAAGGAAGGAAAGGAGAGAGGAAGGAAGGAGGGGAGGGAGGAAGAAGGAAGGAAAGGAGGGAGGAAGGAAGGAGGGGAGGAAGGAAGGGAGGAAGAAGGAAGGAAAGGAGGGAAGGGAGGAACAAGGAAGGAAAAGAGGAAGGAAGGAAGGGAGGAAGAAGGAAGGAAAGGAGGAAGGACAAAGGAAGGAAAGGAGGGAGTAGGGAAGGAGGGAGAAAGTAAAAGAGGAAGGAAGGAAATAAGGACAGAGGAAATGAGGAAAGAAGGAAAGGAAGGAAGGGAAGGAAAGAAGGAGGGAAGAAAGGGGATGGAGGAAGTACAGACGGAAGGAAGGAAGGGCGGATGACCCGGGAGGATGACACAAGCCTTTACAGATAACTAAGAAAATATCCTATTATTTGTTGCATTTGTACTGTCATCATTCTTCTCTTAACAAATTTAATGAGCAGATCTGTAGCTGAAATGTCCGAAAACCTGCAAAACGAAAGACATCAGTCTCAGCTGTTCTGGAGCTTATTATAAAATGTTACCATGTTAGCACACTAAACTAAAATGGTGGACATGGTTAAATATGTTCTGCTTAACATCAGCATTTTAGTATTGTTATTGTAAGCATTTTAGCATGCTGATGTTAGGATTAAGCTCAAAGCATCACTGTGCTGTTCTAGCAAGTAATGTCTGGACTGTGACAGAGGTTGTGGTCGGACGCCAAAAACAGCAACATGCAAGTAAAATGCAAATCGTGAAACATATTGCTAAATATAGATGAAGACATGAATGTGTAAGTGTCAGTTTCTCCTTCCAATGGATATCAGGTCTGGTCCAGTTTTGGTTTAAAAACAGTTGTGAGCAGAGTCATAGTGTTTAGTTCTTTGAAGTTCAATAAAGGTCCACCTGGATCTGACTTCAGCAACAGTTCAAATACTTCTCAAAGTTTCACTGTCCAACATGTCTGTGCATTTTTTTATTTATTCTTTAATTGTTTAAGAGCAGATGTTATACAGTAGATGTGATAATCTGGGCGATTATGGCAAAAATCAAAATCACGATTAATTGAACTTTTAACCTTGATTACGATTAATGAACGATTATGTATTTTCACAGTTTCTTTTGTTTTGTATTTTACACTGCTGCCCTCACACAATAGTTTGTGATATTTTCGCACATGAGTATCTTTAGGGAGTGAAAATAATGCTGTTTTAAGGTGTGACACTGTGGTTAATGTCTAGTTTACTTGATTAGAACTATGTAAAGATCATGGTTTGGGTTCAAATGATCACTGGAGAAAAGTTTTTAAATTCCTTAAAGATATGCAACCTTTACTGTCATGGCAACAGTGAACACCACGATTAATTGACAAGAGGAAGATTAAGTCGATTAGAGTTTCTAAATGTCGGTTTCGATTATTTTTCGATTAATTGCCCAGCCCTAGCAGATTGTCATAAAGAGACGTCTTCTGGACATACAATCATCACTGGGCATTATAAGATTTTAACTGTTTAATATGACATACACTTTATCTGGGTTGCTAAAAGTTAAGAAGGATTTATTATTGAGCCACATATATTCATAATAACTGTCTATTGGTCCGACAGCCTATTATTCCAAAATCCCAATAGCCTGAAAAATGTCATAATAGACCATAAGCCCAGTCAGACAGCCTGTTATCCCAAGAACGAAAGCCCACTGCTCCAAAGGCCCGTTGCTCCAAAAATAAAGCTGGAGCCTTATTACCTCCGTAAACATACTGAAATTTAACAGAGCTGAGCTTACCAGTTATTTATGGTTAGCACGTTCTGATTAGCGTGCCTGTCGTTTTTGGCCTTTAATATATTAGTGGATTTTTAAATGTGCTTGTTAAAAAATGATTTTGTTTCATGGTGTGACAATGCTGTAGCTAAAATCTGATTAGGTTCAGGCATGAAAACCACTTGAAATCACTTTTGCTTTTGAGATAACGGGCGGTCACACTTTTGGCCTTAAGGCCTAATAGGATATTTTTCTGACTTTTTGGGGTTTGGGAATAAAGGGGCCATCGCTAATACCATGGCACCACTGCAGAAAAAACAAGATAAAATAATAAAATAAATATATAGGATTTGCAAATCTGCAAATGAATACTATGTACATAAACTTGAGCAGAATTACTGAATAGGCCTGAACTGAATAACGCTAGAACACCCAAGAAGGACAACCAGCTGATGGCCCAGACGTCGGCACAACTTCCATCTTGGAACAATGTTTGTACCTTAATGGGAAGTCTTGATTGGAAAAACAGTCATTCAGTGTCTCGATGTTTGGTGGGTTAGTACAGCCTCACTCTTGTTTTCTTTTTCCTTTCGCAGAACCATGTGAGTAAGAACTGTGAGCCAAGCCTTTATATTAAAAAAAACATTTCCTCCGTGTCACAGCCTCAAGGTACCCACACTCATTTTAAATTCCAGTCCTGTGGTAGTGAGTCGTAAAGATCTGTGAGCTGTGGGGGATTAAAGACGATACTGTTCAGAACGCCTATTTTAGTATATAGACAAACCTTAACCCTGCTGTTGTCCTCCCTGGTCAAATTGACCCCATCTCTTTTGAATGTTCCTTCTTTCCTTCCTTTCTCCCTCTTTCTTTAATTTTTCCTTCATTCTTCCCCTCCTTCCCTCTTTCTTTGCTCCCTCCTCCTTCTATACTTCTTTCCTTCCTTCCTTCCTTCCTTCCTTCCTTCCTTCCTTCCTTCCTTCCTCCTTTCCTTCTCTCCTTACTTCATCCTCTTTTCCTCCCTCCCTCCCTCCTTACTCCTTTCCTTCCTTCCTTCCTTCCTTCCTTCCTTCCTTCCTCCTGTCCCTCCTTCCACCTTTCCTTCCTCCCTTCATTCTTTCCTCACTTCCTTCCTTCCTACCTACCTTCCTTCCTCATTTCCTTCCTCCCTTCCTTCTCTCCTTACTTCCTTCCTCTTTTCCTCCCTCCCTCCTTATTCCTTTCCTTCCTCATTCCTTCCTTCCTTCTTTCCTTCCTTCTGTCCTTCCTCCTGTCCTTCCTTGACCTTAGGACAACAGGAGGGTTAATACAGTGTAGTAGAAAAAATACGACATCACAGTCGGAACCTTTGTATAACTAGCCTTGTATAGCCTTACTTGAACATGCAGAGCTGCTCTTCCTAAACAGGTGGACAGCTTCTGATTGCACCCAGTACATGTGACCCAGTACATCCTGACTCTGCTTCCTTTGTTTCTTTGCTGTATAAAATGTAATGAGCACTCTTTCAACCAGCATCAGGCTACAACTGCACACTCTGTCGTGACTGTACACTGATTAACTTTGGAAGCTAGGGGAGAACTGGATTGGTAGACACACTTTTTTACTTTCCTTTGAATTCCTCATAAACTGGATCCTGAATAGATTCTCTTTTAATGTGTAATATGAGCCTAAAGTGCCAGGGAGTATTGGAGCTGTATTTCTGTCTTCAAGCTGATTCTGTTCAACCACAACAAACAAGACCGCATAGTGGAGAATAGATAAGGAGTGATTTATCCCTTGAACATTTGACTGATAGTGAAAATCATACACACAGTGTTGCCAACTCCTCAGTAAGGAAAGTAGCTATTGGCTGTCCTAAAAGTCGCTAGAAGTCGCTAAATGACATCATCGCCTAATTTGCATAATTTTCGATTTGAGTGTAATTGAAATGGACGCTGTAGGAGAGAGGAATAACATCTTGGGAGAGAAAAAAACTGAGTAAAAAAAACCTAAATATGTTTAGAACTACAAATTAACTTTCTAATGTTGATTATTGGTTTGTTTTTTAAAATTTAAATCAATTTTGTTCTGTATTGTTAAATGTTAGAATATTACATTTAATCAAAAGACTGTTATGCGGGGTGGAATTGCGCAATTTATTTGCAGTTTGGACGCGGAGTGGTGTGGGTCTCCTCTCTGCTCTGACTGCAGCTGAGTCTGCTGCGCGAGGCTACTGTGAACCTGACTGCCTGTGAGTGCTTTGGGACGGGGGAGGGGCTCACGGCAGGACCCGCAGTTCATTGAGGACAGTAACTGCAGAGTCTCAAAAACACCAGAAAAGTCTCCAATAACACCAGAAAAAGTCGCTAGATTTGCCGCTAGTCGCTTTTGAGGAAAAAAGTCGCTAAGAGGGTTTGGAAAGTCGCCAGATTTAGCGAGAAAGTCGCCAAGTTGGCAACACTGCATACACATTTGCGTTGTGAGTTTGCTGTGCTCTGCCGGCTAATGTTAGCTTACAACAAAGGCTAACGTAACCATCTCAATTCTGTCGAGCAGCACAAATATGTTGTATCTGCCGTGTTTGGATGCGAGCCAGGAGCTGTACAAAGTAGTCTGCCATCGTTGTTGTTGCTTCTTCTTCTGCTTTGTATTATTATTGCTTCGAAGTTGGCGCGAGTCTTTATGGGAAAGCAGAGACGTAACTGACGTATACAGTGACGTAATGACGTGGCTCCCTAACCACCTCGAGCAGTGGAAAAGCAAATTGGTTCTCAGCTGGTTCACAGTTGAACCGACTGTGAACCAGCACCAGCACTAGAACTACTTTGGTGGAAAAGGGGTAATAGTGGGCCTATATGGGTCTCACCCAGTTGGGCCCCACCTAAAACCTAGACAGAACCAACTTGAAGCCCATATGGGGTAGAGCCATCATGGAGACTGTGGACAAACCAACTTGGGACCCATATTTGCAGCCCACATCTAACCCTATGGGGCCCACATGGACACGCTGGCTGGGAACAGTCACTCACCTGTCGAGCGCTATGGCCGCCATGGAGTATATGCTGGCGAATATGGCGGCGATGGGGAAGAAGTTGTGGAAGCGGCAGTACACCAAACCAAAGTACCACTCGTTGTGAACGGCGTAGGCAAAGTTGATCACTGTGTTGAATGCTGACATGGCGGCTTCAGCGAAGGCCAGATTCACCTGCAACAGAGTGATATAAATTACTGCAACACTCAAAATGACTTTATCGTGTGTATATTTAAATGTGGAACCTATAACCAGCACCGCCAGAGGTGTGCAGTCTCTAGTCAATAATGCAGAAGGTATCGACTAACCATCTCTCTGCATTACCTGGCTGGAGAGGCTTGTGATGCATTATTGCAAAGACACTCGCAATAACCTGCTGCATCCATACATAACAGTATAGCAGAATATGTATGAGGCTTTTTTCCCCCCCTGCCAAGACACACTGTATGATCACAAGCCAACACATGTCATTAATATAGCTTGGAAGAAAGAGAGCTGCCCGAGGGAAAAATGTAACAAGGACTCAGCTGATATCACACTGATGTAAAATATACTCTGATATACTGTATATGCATGAGCCTGTATTGTAAAGTAGAGGATCAAGCTCTTTCTTTAGTAATAAAATACACTAATTAACTGCATTTGCATCCTTTTCCCCCCAAATAAATACTGTTGTGAATATATGCATTTAAAACAGATTATAAGCCAATAGGGTCAATGATTTTTTGACTTGGAAATGAAGCTGAAACGTTTAGTTCATTTATCAATCAGTTGATAATGTTTTAAATTCATTTTTTAAGCTAAATTCCCAAATGAACTGTTTAAAGCTTTGTGAATGTAAGGATTTTCTGCTTTTCTTTGTCTTGTGATTATGAGCTGAATATCTTTTGTTTTTTACTGCTGGTCGGATGCAGCAAGCATCTTGTCATCTTAGCTTTAGGAAATTCTGATTGTGGTATTTCTCACTATTTTCTAACATTTTATAGTCCAAACTACATAAATAATAAGCAAAATTTCAATATTTTCTTACAGAGAAGCTGAATCCTACAAGGTCTAAATGTTAGACTCTGCACCACCTTCACTTGAAATTGAAATTTGAGTGCTGATGATACTTCTTGAATGGAGATATACAAATCAGTGATTCCATGTGTTAATATCTGCCAGTCAGCCAATGCAATGTGTTTATTAAGTGTACAAATGAATAGAAAATGTACTTATATCACAAATAGATTCAGTTTATCATCAGCTCTATATCAAAGGTCATGATGGATGCACCTGATACACCTTCATTTCTCAAAAGTACAGTTGCTTTCATGCAGCTGTTGGTTCATTGTTCAATCCATTATTGTGTGGACAAATTCAATAATCTTTCAATATCTCCAAAAGGCAACACAATTAGTTTTAAAAGTTTGATCATTTTCACAAACTTAACATTTAAACAGACCCAGGTATAATACTCCCTCGTGCTTATAACGAACAGTACTTACTAGAAAGTAGTTGGTGACGGTCCTCATGCGTTTATGCGCCAGAATAATCCAGATAACAATCATGTTACCTACCACAGACACCGCAACGATGCTGCAATAAGCCACAGCCCACAGTGTGATCTGCCACACCGGCTGGATGAACTGGTTAAAGTCGTCGCTGGAGTTGGCGGAGACGTTTGTCCCGTTTGTGGCGTTAAAATCGGTGGCGTTGTAGAGAGAGTCCATCTTCTGGGCATCAGGCTGTTTGGTGAGTTGGATGTTTAAAAATAGATTAGTGTCCTGTTACTGGAGTGGATTCCGCTTGGAGGGAAAGGAGCAGCGGGCGTAAAAATGCAGTTCATGGCAATTTGTCGTAAAACTGCCTAACCCTAACCCTAACCCTAACCCTAACCCTAACCCTAACTGCCTTTACGCACCTGAGGACATCACCGCACCATAACGCACGACGCACATCACCAACCGTTCACGTTTTTCACACGGTTTACAACCCCCTCCCTCCTCCATCCGTCCCGCCCCCTCACACACACACACACACACACACACACACACACACACACACACACACACACACACACACACACATGCCCCTTCCCTCTCAACACACCAAATGATTAGTCTTGGTCGTGCGTGCCCAGTATCAGCTATTGGAAAACAGTCCGTGTGAGCCTGACAGGCGACATAAGTTATCTGGATCATAATACGATTTCAGCAGGATTAACCCCGAATCATTCTGGGTCAATCTGATGATACTGGATTATTTAATGTCATTGGTTTTAATGCCCAAAACAGGAAACCTTTGATTTTAACCCTCCATTTAGCGTTTATAAGCACACTGTGATGTGGGTCTAAGTGTATTTTAAGTGTTTATTGATGTATTCTTTCACCAATTACATCATATAGCCTATAAGGGAAAAGCAGTTATGTAATACTGTGATCAAAAATTCATTAAAGTCGGTCTTAAAACAACAGTAAGGTGTCCATATGAGCAGTTAAACAGGTTTCCTTCGCTGTAATCATTCCTCCTGTTCATACTGACTATTAAACGATCTTCAAATGTGCAATGTAAAGTGATGGAGGACAAAATCCACAGTCATTTAAAAATAGATGATCAGCTTCTATGAGCTTCAGCAGTCTGAGTTAGTCATATCAAGTGATATCTGACACATTTACAGTCTTTATAGCATCAAATTCCCTCTTAGTGTTTCCCTGTTGAGCTGTGGTGGAAGTATAGTAACAAAAATACTTTGCTACTAAAAACACTGTTACGTTGAAACATAGAAGATGAAGATTTGACTCATTTTGGACGACTGAAGCTTCATATTAGCTTCAGATCAACTTTTAAATACCTTTTTGCACATTTTGGTCTACATCACTTCCATTGTAAGTGCATTATGAAGGGATCTTCTAATGGTCAGTATGAACAGGAGGAATGATTACAGCGAGAAAAACACACTTAATGTTCATTTGGGGTCCTGACTGTTGATTTAAGACGGATATGAAAACTGAGAGCCTGTTCTGTAAGCTAATATGATCACTATAAATTGAAAACACTGTCTGTGACTGACTGTTTAATGTTTCAAGTTTACTCTTTTTAAGACAAAAATCATGCAATAAAAGGTCTGAAACATGCACATAGTGGCAAAAACTGTGCATAATAAGCATAGGCTAAAACTGCATGTTCCTGACATAAGTTAAAACCCAAATGATCCATGTAGAAGATCTTTTTTCGGTTTTGGAAAAGCTAAAGCAAAAATCTTTTTAAAAAATCACCTTCCTGCCTCTTTAAATGCTACGTATCTCTTTTACTACATCATGCAAACTGCTTTAACCTTCGTGTCGTCCTCCCGGGTCTAATTGACCCCGTCTGTTTTGACTGTTCCTTCTTTCCTCCCTTCCTTCCTTCCATCTGTCCTTCTCTCTTTCTTTCCTTCCTCTCTCTTTCCTCCCTTCCTTCTGTCCTTCCTCCTTTCCTTCTTTCCTTCCTTCTTCCCTTCCTCCTTCCTTCCTTCCTTCCTTCCTTCTTTCCTCCTCCTTCCTTCCTTGCTTTCCTTCCTCCCTTCCTTCTTTCCTTCCTTCCTTCCTTCTCTCCTTCCTTTCTTCCTCCCTCCCTCCCTCCCTCCCTCCCTCCCTCCCTCCCTCCCTCCCTCCTTTCTTCCTTCCTCCCTCCCTTCTTCCCTCCCTCCCTTCCATCCTTCCTTCCTCCCTTCCTTCCTTGACTCAAGGACAACAGCAGGGTTAAATGTGGGAAAATTCATGGCATTAATTGTAATGTTCAAGTTTTGCAGTCAATAATTGACTCATTAACACTTTTAAATGTCCTTTCAGGTATATCTGTTAACAACTATTATACATTGTAATCCTTTATATACTGCTTGAATACCAAATGAGGATGAAGGAAAGTGTAAATCCTAAAAAGTCCACATAAATTACTCACTGGACTCATTATTCTAGAGTCAGTCAGTTTGTTAATTAACTCATGTTGTTGTTTATTGATTTCACATTTTCAATGTTTGATCCCTTCTAGACAAATTACGTCCATTTAAATGAGCACAACATACATCTGAAGCTCTGTTGTCTTGCTGTGAATTAAAGCCTCATCGAGTTGAGGTCAGGAGTTGTATTAGATTGTGCCCAAATTGCATGTCAGCCCACCAAAGTAATGGAAAAACAGATACGTGGCTCCACACACACACACACACACACACACAGACACACACACACACACACACACACACACACACACACACACACAAATGGAGAGTATTTGTCTGTCAGCTCCTCTACCACAAACTCGGCTGCCTGCCTGCCTGCTTGTCTGTCGCATCACATCGGAGCTATTACAATCCACTGCAGGGAAAAAAAGACAGGAATTCAATTTCATTTGTCACCTGCTCCCCGACAACAGTTGCAGGTACTGAGAGCTCAAGTCCCAACAAGTGATGAGGAAAGGATGTGACATGAACAAAGAGAGAGAAAGAGGCAGAATTCAGCCGAGAATGACGTTCTTCATTTATCTGTTGATCAGCCTCAACACCTGGTTTCATATAAAACTGGGGGGGGGGAATTCAGGGACAGGAACATGTCGAAACACATGAACGACAAAAAAATGATGAAGGCGATGATTTAAATCTCACTGCAAATTGAAAAATAAAAGTGAGAAGAAGAGAATTACAGGAGGAGGTGAGGATGAAGGAGGGAAATGTGAGAATGATATTTCGATGTTTAAACATTGTGTCTGATAGAGACTGATGTATATGAAACCTCTTATATGATTCAGAATGATTAATTATCTTGTGATTTTAAAACTTAAAAAAATAAATAAATAAAGCAGCAACTAACCTGCCATCTATATATCCTTTCTGAAGTTTAAAAACATGAAAGAATACAAGTAAATTATGGAGTGTTAATAGAAATAGGTACTAACTTACTTTCAAAACTGCCTAAATCTGACTGCAAATACATTTAAAAGTTATATGGATCAGTAAAAAATAAGGGTCGGCAAGATGAGCAATTCAAAAATATGTTAAAAACTAGTTTCAAAAGCAGCATCAGGTTAAACTGTACATTTAGTATTTTTGTTAGTTTTATATCATTTGAAATGACATTTGCACCATTTTTTAACCAAAAGTAAGACTGAATGCTCCTGAAAATTTCAAATGGTGTAACCACAAAAGAATGATAAATATTACATATTTTATCCACCTACAGTGTATTTAAGATGACTTATACTAATAATTACTTCATTTAAGTTGTCCTCAGGTCAAGGAAGGACAGGAGGAAGGAAGAAAGGAAGGAAGGAAAGAAGGAAGGAAAAAAGGAATGAGGAAGGAAAGGAGTAAGGAGGGAGGGAGGGAGGAAAAGAGGAAGGAAGTAAGGAGAGAAGGAAGGGAGGAAGGAAATGAGGAAGGAAGGAAGGAAGGAAGGAAGGAAAGGGAAGGAGGGAGGGAGGGAGGAAAAGAGGAAGGAAGGAAGGAAGGAAGTGAAGAAGTGAGGGAGCAAAGAGAGAGATGAGGTCAATTTGACCCTGGAGGACAACAGGAGGGTTAAAACATGTAAATGTTTCCTGATCTCTATGATTCCCCAGATGAAATATAATATTAAGAACTGGAATTGTATTCCATTACCTTTATTTAATATAAAAAGTTATAATGTAAGATCATGCCAAACTAGTTGATATGGTGTTTATTGAAAATTTAGTGTTTTTAAGCAAGTTGAATTATTCGGTACAAAGTTTTTATGGTTACACCACTTAGACATTTTTACCATAATCCTCTAATATATTCTCTCAAAATGGATTAAAAGCAGAAATTTGATGCTGGGTCCACAAAAAAAGAATGTGTGCAAGTTATTCATACGTTTATTTTCACATTTTAACCTCTTTAAATTTGACTATAATCCACATGGACACAAAAACACCTCATTGACCCAGATGCCAGCGGTGTCAAACATATTGCCCTGGCCCACTGGATAACTTTGCAAAGTACAACAATTGCAAAATTGCAGTAATTCCAAGAATATTGTTTCACTAATTTTTCCTAAGACATTTCAGGTTGTTCATCTGTTCATTTATTTCATATATTATATATTATTTATAGATTATTATGCAATGGTTTTAAATGGTCTGGCCCACTTCAGATAAAATTGGGCTGAACTAACATTTTTTAGTTACACCCCTTGTTTTTACTTTATATTTAATTTTTTCAAATGTAAAGCAAATTTTGACCAAATTTCCATATAACAATGTTTGTTTCCATCCACTCTCTTTAGGCTGTTATATGATGGGTTAACATTACTATCCATTTTGTACTCTGACATTTGTTGTATCTCATTGTCGTGAGTAATTTAGTCTTATATAGAAATGTATAATTATATTCATTTTGAAAGAAAGAATCACAGTTGTTGCCTGTTGTTTGCTTTTTATAAGTGCATTTGGACTCTGACTCTGAAATGTTGAAATAATCCAAGCGAGAGGAGATAAAAGCATGGATTATTGTTTCGAAATAACAAAAAAAAAAAAAAAAAAACTAAACGTGCTTGACTAAGATTGGGGTCAAATAAAATGCCAATATTTTTAGCAGTAAGGTTAAACAGGTGAGCTGCCCTCGGTTTCAACATCAGGTGAACCAAAAAAAAAAAAAAGGTGGAATAAAACACACACGCACACACACACACACACACACACACACACACACACACACACACACACACACACACACACACACACACACACGTAAGAGCTAAATGCATCAGTGGGAAGAGAAATTGGAGAAAACTGCAGTAAAAATCAGCTTCCTTTGCCCTGAGGTGTCAACATCAGATATGAAAAACTGTGTGTGTGTGTGTGTGTGTGTGTGTGTGTGTGTGTGTGTGTGTGTGTGTGTGTGTGTGTGTGTGTGTGTGTGTGTGTGTGTGTGTGTGTGTGTGTGATGGATTGACACGGTCACGTTTGATTATTCTACAGAGGACTCTTCAAACAGAATGATGATGCCTTATCTATCTGATATGCAAATGACCTGATTCATTAAGCAGCGCAGCAGAAATGAATGTCAGGAAGGAACTACAGGTGACACGATGACAGATTGAGACACTGAGGCGATGAACAGATATAAACGCCCGGAGAGAAGGAGCAAGGGATTACACTCCTGAGATACAATTGAATACAATAACAGAAAAAAAGATTGAATACACAAAGAAATCTATAATTAACCTTCATGTCGTCCTCCCGGGTCAAATTGACCCCGTCTGTTTTGACTGCTCCCTTCCTTCCTTCCTCCCTCCTGTCCTTCCTTCTTCCTCCCTTTCTTCCTCCTTTCCTTTTTTCTTTCTCCCTTCCTTCTTTGAATCGAGGACAACAGGAGGGTTAAATAAAAGAAGACAGTGACCATTATTCAACTTCAACTCTTCTTTTGGACTCAACATCTTGATTCTCCGTTGGTCGCTCTGTTGTGTTACACTCCATCAGGTTCACAGCTTGACCTCTGACCCCCCCCCCCCCCCAAGACATAGTAAATAAAAATGATTTACAGGTTCAGGAGCTGCCATATATCATCCTTAAATAAAATATAGAACCTTGAACGTTGAGAAGAATGGGGCCAAGGTTGGTCAACAGTCATCAATCGGCTCATCTATTTTATCGTAACTCGAATATCGTGACTCAACATCTGCTGAGCATGGCCGTAGCTACCATTGAGGACACCGAGGTCATGTCCTCGGTATTTTTTTCTTGAAGTTTCGTTTCATTGTGAAGTGAAAATAGCCGACGAGACAATTATCCAAGCGTCAACGGACGCGAGGATAAGTGTCACGTGACACTTAAACTTCGTCAAAAACGAAAGTAGTCGGCTATAGCCAGCGGCGGAGTGATCACTTCCAGAAAAAAATATTTGCTGCAGTAGATGTGAACTGCAACTTGAAAATTGCCAGAAATATGTTTTATATTGGACCGTTTATGCAAACTGTTCATTCATTGGATGAGCCCTTTTCTCCATTTCCCAGCAGGCCGTGCTCCATTCCACATTTTAAGAACAAACAAAGAAAATAATATATTGCAGTTATAATTTTTAAATATACAACCATGGAAGTTGTAGAATACTGAAATAGGAGTTGATTTAAGTTGCAAAATTGGAAGTGATAAGAAAGAACTGGACCACAAGAGTGACCATGAGGCGGTACATTAGTTCTGGTCTAATTAATTGAAAAATCCTGGCTACGTCCTTGCTGCTGAGAATACCTTATACCGTATAGTAATACCTTATAGTAATCTATATTGACATTTTTTAAAAAGGGCTGAGGCGGTGTTTAGATAGACGTCATGGTGCATATGACGCTAGGTCGAAATTATGCCGAACCATCACTTTAAAGGACAAAGTAACTTAAACCCATCACGACATTTCAAGTGATCAATTTACCCAAACTCCTGAGCAGCTCCTGAGGTCATTCTACTGCTGCTCCATTAAGAGTGTCCTCACTAACGGCATCCTGGTGTGGTACGGTAGCAGCTCTGCAGCAGACAAAAAGTCCCTGCAAACAATCATAAAAAACTGCACAGAACATCATAAGACTACAGCTACCTGCCCTAGATGACATCTTCACCTCCTGTTGTCTGAAGAAGTCACAAAACATCTTAAAAGACTCATTCCACCTTAACCCATCAGCTGTTTGAACTGCTGCCCTCCAGGAAACGCTACAGGTCCATCAGAACACGCACCACATGCTTTATGAACAGTTTTTAACCCAAAGCCATCAGCAAACCCCCGGAACACCCCACAACAAAATATGCAATAATTTGTTAAAATAGTGTGCAATAATATCCATATGCACTTTCTTTTTATCCCATTTTAACTGCATACGCTGGCATGAATGAGTGTATGGTCTGTTTGCTGTGAAGATGAGAGTATAAGAGTGATGGATGGATGCATTTTATTTATTCTTAACTATTTCTGTTTATTTATTTATTATTTTGATTTATGAGTCCGGTCTTGAGCGCACCTGAATTTCGTTGTATGTTTGTACAATGACAATAAAGTAATCTTTAAACTTTCTCTAACCTGCTGTTATTTACGACTAAATCTAACCACATTGTTATTTTTCTACAATGATTTGTGACGTATAAAATCAAAAATGTTGTGTGGTAGACGCTCTGTGATGAAATGACAAGGAAGGTGATTGGCAGGCAGACTCAGACTGTTGTTTGAATGAGTAAAAACTGATTTATTCAGTCCGGTGTGTTGAAAAATGTAAAGAATACAAACAATCAAAAACTGGATTAACTCAAGATACACAACTCTGAGCTCCTCTAATCCTACATCTCTTCCCTTATAAATAGGCCCTCCACTCAATTAGGCCGAACCATTACTACTGCAGGACAGGGGTTTCTTCTCCCTTTTAACTAAACAATGCTACTTGTATCAATCAACACCTTTTAACACACATAATTCCCAACATTATCCTTATAAACCAAAACAAGAATAAATCATAAAGATATGAAATCAAACATTTAACCAAGTAAAATAAATCCCCCCCCCACCCCCCCCCCCCCCACCCCCCATACTTAGTCCAACCCACTGACATCATCAGTGTATGAATACAGGAAGAAGTTGGGTGGTTGTTCCTTTTGTTTGTTAAGCACATGGTGGGTAAGTAACAAAGAAAGACAATGCATAACTTAATATGTGTTTGTGTTCTACTTCAACCAAAAAATTGCTGAATGTAAATTGTAACCAAATATAATGCAAAACACAAACAAACCCAGGATAGTATGCATTTGCACATGATTACTGGTAAACTAATGGTTTAACCCTTACATACTGTTCATATTCTGACTAATAATCAGTGTCTACACCAATTCACATTCATAAATTCCCCCATTAGTCATTAATTAAGAGTGTGTTCTATTTATTTATGGGAACAAAGACATTTAAAATCACTATTTTTATGGTCCAGGAGAATATTTTACAGAATATAAAGAACACAGCAACATGTTTGAATGGTGATTTTTGAATTTTGTATTAAAAACAAATCAAATTTGGACATTTTAATACACGAAAATGTGTATCAGCTGAACAAAAGTTTTAAAAATGATGCGTTTTATCTCCATTTTTGTATATTCAGGGTCACATTAGGAAAACTCCACCTAGAGGAAATGAGTAGTGGGTGTTTTTACAGCTCTTAAATGTAAAAAAAAATTGGTCAAATTTGACCCTGAATAGTATGTAAGGGTTAACAAACAATTAACAAGCATAGTCAAATTAATAAGATAGCTGGTGTTGATGTTGAAAAAATGGTGATAATTGATTTCACCCACTTTGTCACACGATCACATCTGGAACAAAAATATTAAATCAGGTGCTGGATTAGAGAACTAAATCTGTAAAAGGCAGAAGAAAGTCTGCCCACTGTAGCTCCCCATGCAGATGTAGTTTTAATGTGATATCAAGAGAACAGGATATGAATCCACATTAACAAAAAGGAAAAGCTGTGTCACTGATAAGAGAGATGATGTGGATCAGCAGTGCAGCATATCTGACAGCAGCAGTAAGGAGTCACAGTCACAGGAATAGTCTAATATTAAAATCTTCATTTAGACCTTGAGGTGTCAAAGTGTTGAGTGTGAAGATCCAAAATAGTTCTCTCCTCAGGAATATAGAGGCGAGGGCACTTTATGGCTTCAGTGCCAATTTATCTGTGAGTGGATATGTTGTTTTTGTTTTGTTGTTTTCTTTAAATATCTTGATATCACATTAAAACTACATCTGCACTAGCGGCTACAGTGGGCGGACTTTCTTCTGCCTAAATCAATCTACAGTATATGTGGTTGTTTAATTATGAGGACATGCTGCATTAAAGGAATATAGGCTATATCAGGGGTGTCAAACTCCTTTTCATTTAAGGGCCACAAACAGCCCAATTTGATATCATGTGGGCAGTATCATTAAAGGGAAGGGAGGAAGGAAGGGAGGGAGGAAGAAAGGGAGGAAGGACAAATGGAAGAAGGAAGGAAGGAAGGATGGAAAAGATAGAAAGAAGGAAAGACAGATGGAAGGAAGGAAAGAAGGAAGGAAAGAAGGAAGGAAGGACAGATGGAAGGAAGGAAGGTTTGAAAAGAAGGAAGGGAGGAAGGTTTGAAAAGAAGGAAGGGAGGGAGGGAGGGAGGGAGGAAGGAAGGAAGGAAGGAAGGAAGGAAGGAAGGAAGGAAGGAAGTGGGCCGGATTGGACCCCTCGGCGGGCCGGTTCTGGCCCACGGGCCGCATGTTTGACACCGCTGGCCTATATGCAGGAGGTTTGACATATTAAATATAAACATATTAGAAAACGCTCCACTTGGTTGTTCTGGGTTGCATCATAAATCAATCTACAGTATATGTGGTTGTTTAATTATGAGGACATGCTGCATTAAAGGATTAAGCAGCTTCCTGCAGCGCTGTTTACACTGTCACACCGTCTCACTGTAGTTTATAGATGTAAAACATCTCCTGACAGCTGCAAATACATAGAAAAAAACTACAACTTCTGCAAATATTGCACTTTTAAATTTAAAGTTCGATCGGACTGGACCAATAATATACGAGTAATCAATTAATTTTGCATTTTTAAGAATTCACTATTTAACTTTGTCAAAAAAAATCATGCAACTGCTTTTAATGGTAATGTTCTGTTTACCCCTATTATTAACATTGCTATTATATACAGTATTTATGCATAATGTATGGTATAATGATGAATATTATTATTAGGGCCCGAGCGGCGACTGCAAGTCGCCTGGCGAAAGCCCTATTGAAATTGTAATGTTTATTATTATTATTATTATTATTATTATTAGGGCCCGAGCGGCGACTGCAAGTCGCCTGGCGAAAGCCCTATTGAAATTCGTTCATGCCCCAACGTGCAAGTGACCCCAAAGTGCAAGTGACCCCAGAGTAATCAAGTAATCAAGTAATCATGTGGTATGGAAGACCCCCGGGGAAAAATGCTATATTGAAATTGTAATGTTTATTATTATTATCATTATTAGGGCCCGAGCGGCGACTGCAAGTCGCCTGGCGAAAGCCCTATTGAAATTGTAATGTTTATTAGGGCCCGAGCGTCGACTGCAAGTCGCCTGGCGAAAGCCCTATTGAAATTGTAATGTTTATTATTATTATTATTATTATTATTATTATTATTATTATTATTATTATTATTCTTCCGACATTTCGTGCCCCAATTTCGCCCCTTTCCCAAATGCGAAAATGCTTATACTTTTGCACGGACGTCCGGCCTCATCCGAAATTCGATATTTTTGGGTGGTCGCACATGGTCGACGCAGAATGGCGGAATAGCGCCCCCTACAAAGTCCAAAAATGCCCATAGGGAATTTTGCTAACTTTGTCCTATGCTCACACAATTCGGTACACATATGTATTATACCCACATATGCAAAAAAGCCTCTTGACCTCATGACCTCAACCCAACAGGAAGTTGGCCATTTTGGTTTTGATTTTTCCCGCCTAAAATTAACTCCTCCCACAGCGTTCGCCCGATCAAGTTCAAATTAGGTACGCAACATCTCCAGACCTAGCTGAGCTTAAGTTGTGCTCTGCGCATCCGTAGGTCAAAGGGCGTGTCTGCCAGGGCTCAACTAACTTTGGCGTGCTCGCCATGTACATACGAGTGGCTCTCACGCCCACATACTTCATCCAATCAGCTTCAAACTTGCTGGACATGATGATGGCTCCGCCCCGAACGTCCCGATATATTTACTTCCCACTTAACTCATAGCGCCCCCCGGTGGTAACAGGAAGTTAACTAAGATTCATTAAAATTACATACTTTGCCCCATCAACTTCATTCAGAACCAGTTGGTGAAGCTACATTATGAAGACTGTGAAGCTACGAGTAATGGCGTCCGTGTGGCGACGCGGCGACCATCAATTCCTCGCCATGAAAATACGTTTGGCTTTTTGATGGCTTTATTGAACTCGTATCATCATGAAAATTGGTACACAGGTCCAGGGTGCCGACCTCAACGTCTCCATTCGCTCATAGGCGATCTCACTCGTGTCGCCCCCTAGTGGAAACAGGAAGTGCCATATTTTACATCATCATTGTGCGATTTCCACAAAACTTCACATGTGTAATCACTGTCCCACCCTGAACGCAACCGCTTGTGTTTTGTTACACTCTACTGCCCCCTGGTGGATGAACCATCAACCTCTCTTAACTCCTTCATGCTTTGTCCAATTCACTCCAAACTTCACATGACTGATGAGTGGCCGCCCTGAACACACCTGTGACTGCCCCCTACTGGATGAACGAAACATTGCATTTTTGGCCTCCTTCCAGGTTTTTTCTCACTTTCTGCTTCACGCCACAGCCCCGCCATGCCTCAGGCCCCGCGGTGGCATGGGTGAGCGAGGGCCCGCCATCGCCGCTTGCGGCTTTAATTATTACTGTTACTGTACTGTGGATAATAATGGCATGATTTAGTGGTGGTGTGTTTTTTATATGGTGACATTTGATATTGTATCATGTTGTATATATTAAGATTGATAACATTATTTAGTATTATTACTCTTATTACTCTAATTATTCTTATTCTTATTAATACTATTGTAATTTTTATTAATATTAATATTAATATCATTATGATTGGCATTACATTATATGCCCTGTGGTATTTATTCTTACTCATTTTGTGTGGGTACTGTGGGTTTACAGGAATGATGTGTGGGTTGGTTAGTAATTGAGAGCCTTATGCATGCTGTATGTGATTGTGTTGTAATATGTTTTATGTTAGACCCCCTCGAAAACGAGACAGTTCATCTCAAGGGGCTATCCATTAATAACATTTTTTGTTTGAATGTTCATGTCCACAGCAGGAAAAAGAGAATATTTAAGGCTTTTAATGCCCTCTGCAGTCTCTTTTTTTATGGGAAACAACATTTAATACTTTGTGTACGCTGGGAAATGCAACAACATATTCAAGTTAGCATAATTACGACTTGTAATTAGAGTTCAATACACTATCCAAGGTGTAATTGTGACTGGCAACGAACTGAAAGCTCAGATCCGAAAGCCAAACAATCGTGGACACCTGACATGAGCCAAACACCATTGTTCAGTGTTAATGGTTAATGGTTAGGTTTATGGATATACTGTCAAACTGTGGCAAACTGTTTTAATCCTCACACAATCAACTCTGTAATCACACAGTTGTCTAGATGATGTGAAAGCTCACAAGTTAACATGCAAATCTCAAATCCAATAATCCCATATATGATGTGAATGTGTCATATCACCACAAGACACACACTCAATATGCAGAAACATACAGTTACGTTTAGTTTATTAGGATCCCATTTGTTCCTGGGGTCTGAACGTATGCATAACATTTTACAATACATAATACATAACAATAATATAAAATATATTATAATATAACAATATATAGCCTATATGCAGGAGGTTTGAAATCATTCAACAAAACAGACACACCAACTAGTCAACTGAAACTTGTATTCAGTTTTCTGTATAATGCAAAATGTGTGATAAATAACAAACTAATTTTTCCTTCGTTCTTCCCCTCATTCCCTCTTTCTTTGCTCCCTCCTCCTTTCATACTTCTTTCCTCACTTCCTTCCATCCTTCCTTCCTTCCTTCCTTCCGTTCTTCCTTCCTTCCTCCTTTCCTCCCTCCCTCCCTCCTTATTCCTTTCTTTCCTTCCTTCCTTCCTTCTTTCCTTTCTTCCTTCCCTCCTCCCTCCCTTCCTTCTCTCCTTCCTTCCTACCTCTTTTCCTCCCTCCCTCCTTACTCCTTTCCTTCCTTCCTTCCTTCCTCCCTTCTCTCCTTCTTTCCTTCCTCTTTTCCTCCCTCCCTCCCTCCTTACTCATTTCCTTCCTTCCTCCCTCCCTCCTTACTCCTTTCTTTCCTTCCTTCCTTCCTTCCTTCCTTCCTTCCTTCCTTCCTTCCTTCCTTCCTTCCTTCCTTCCTTCCTTCCTTCCTTCCTTCCTTCCTTCCTTCTTTCCTCCCTTCCTCATCCCTTCCTTCCTTCCTTGACCTGAGGACAACAGGAGGGTTAAGAGGATTACTGGAAACATGAAAGACGCATTGGTTATGTACTGTTCAGCACCCTCAGTAATCATCCACTGCTCCTCTACTCATCTGGGAAAAAAGAAATGATAGCTTTACAGAGCCATCTAGTGGTGACACGTGCAGCCACAGCTCAGGTTATGAGCACAGCGCCACCACGTGGTCAGTACATGAGATCAGATTCATAGATCTCATAGTATAAAGCAGGGGTGTCACACTCAATTTAGTTCAAGGGCCACAAACAGCCCAGTTTGATCTCAAATGGGCCGAACCAGTAAAACCATTCCATAATAGAAATGTCCTGTACTCTGGCATTAGAAAAACTAACATACATTGTAAGGGGCAGAGCTGAAGAGACCTTTTACAATTTATGAATAACTTGACTGTACATTTGTGAGTTAACAAGACAATGAGACCTATGGCTAATACCTCCTCTTCAAACTAGATTATATATTCCTCCTCTTTACTTGATTTTTACAGCTAGGGCAAGCTTCTGTAATTGAAACTAGGTAATAGAAAGACCCACCTTTTTAATTTTTTATTAATTATTTATTTTCTTATTTAATCTATTTATGTAGTTGTATTATTATTATTATTCATTTATTTACTTGTTTATTTTATTTTTTATATATATATATTATTTTTTACTCTTTATTTTTATTTATTTTTAAATTTTTTATTTCCACTATTTTATTTATTTATTTTATTTGAATTGGTAATTATTACATTATTAGCACAATGATAAATATTGTTCATTTCTGTTAATACTACTATTGCTAACTGGTAGGGTATAGGTGTGTATGTATGTGCACGTGTATATTTCTTGAATATATGTTAATACTACGGTTATTTATATGGATGCACTGTGTGTGTATGTATGTATGTATGTGTATATGTACATATTATTATCATTATTTATTTATTTTTCTTATTGCTGAGATTGTTGGGGGATGTTTCTATGTTGTGTTTGTTTTCATCTTGGAAAAATTAATAAACAGAGCATTGAAAAAAACCCATTCTAGAATAACCTACAAATAAATATATAATACATATATTATATCTTTACTATAATAAACCATCTATTTGTTTTAAAATGAGCAGTTTCAACAATATAACAATTAATATTACATTCAGAGAGCAGAGAGTGTATTTTTTAGGTTTTACACCACTACTATCACACAATATCATGTCCTATTTTACCTAAGACATGAATATATAATATGGCAATAATGATGTAAATGTTATTTTATTGAAACTGAAAATTACAAGAAAAGAAATCCTCATAACTACTTATAAAACTATTTATAACATAATCTTTTTTAAACTATTAATTTAACAAAAAGCCAAACATTTGTAGCATCTATACACAAAAGTATAACATTTTAAAATATTTTTGTGCATTTTAGTAAAAGACATTCAGGATGTTTTTACAGCTGTCAAATGTTTTGTGTTGAATTATATTCTGGTCACGATGTAAACAACGTCTGAAGCAGCAGAAACATTTTAATTACTTTTCTGTAATTTTCACACTTTGCAAAGTTATCCAGCGGGCCAGATCGGACCCTTTGGTGGGCCGGTTCTGGCCCATGGGCCATATGTTTGACACCCCTGGTATAAAGGGTGATATAATCTTATTTATTAAGTATTAATTATTGTGTGTGTATCCAAAGTCTGATATATGTTAATCCTCTGTGCTGTAGAGCTCCGCTGTTGTTTAAAAACTATTAAAAACCCGTCAATAAACCGCTCTGCTGCTCTGAGTCACACACACAAACACACACACACACACACAGTACTGCTGCCAGGGATACACACCAGAGCACCAAATATGGAAATGTGGATTCATCCGCCGCTGAAAATAATCCCCACTATTTCCTCCTATTTGTATGTTTTAAAAGTAGACATAGTGAGTATAACACCACTACTTTTACACTACTGTGCAATATCAGTATTTCAGATACACTATTATTTTCAGTTCAACTGTGCAATATATTTTTCCACTTTAAAACATGTGCAATATCAGTATCAAACTCAGGTATATAATTATTCTGACACCACCAATATTACTCTTATGTATAATGTTACTATCATTTTACTACATTTTTTTTAAACTATTATTGTTTTATTGCTTGTGTACTTACTTTTTATGTATTGTTCTTTATTCTATTTTTAGCACTGTAAATTTCCCCATCATGGGACTAATAACGTGTCATGTTATCTTACTCCATGTCTTCCTATTTAGCGTTTATTGCCAGTCTATAAGCTGTTAATAAATGGATTATAACACTATAATGTGGTTATAAACAGACTTAAGTGTGTATTAACCTTCGTGTCGTCCACCCGGGTCAAATTGACCCCGTCTGTTTTGACTGTTCCTTCTTTCCTCCCTTCCTTCCTTCCTCCTTTCCTTCCTTCCTTCTTCCTTCCTTCCTTCCTTCCTTCCTCACCCCCTCCTTTCCTTCCTTCTTCCTCCCTTCCTTCCTTCATCCCTCCTTTCCTTCCTTCTTCCTCCCTCCTTTCCTTCCTTCTTCCCCCTTCCTCCCTTCTTCCTCCCTTCTTTCCTTCCTTCCTTCCTTCTTTCCTTCCTTCCTTCTTCCTCCCTTCCTTCCTTCCCTCTTTCCTTCCTCCCCCCTTTCCTCCCATCTTCCTCCCTTCCTTCCTCCTTCCCTTCCTTCCTTCCTTCCCTCATTCCTTCCTTCTTCCTCCCTTCCTTCCTCCTTTCCTTCCTTCTACCTCCCTTCCTCCCTCCCTTCCTTCCTTCCTCCTTTCCTTCCTCCCTTCTTCTTTCCTCCCTTCCTTCCTTCTTTCCTCACCCCCTCCTTTCCTTCCTTCTTCCTCCCTTCCTTCCTTCATCTTTCCTTTCCATTTTACATTGATAACATACTGAAATATCTACTTATATATGTGTCTAACTATATTATAGTGTGGTATAAACCATGTCTTAAGTGTTTATATTGCTCATGATGCTAAATACTGTAGCATAAAATATTAATACTGAAGTAAATTACAAGTATCTAAAAATTCAGAGCTGAATAAATTTGAATGGATGGATTATAATGAACTGTCCTCTCTCTCTCATTGACCCGCCCAAACACACACACACACACACAGGACACGCCAGCAGCAACCAATACTCCAATAGTCTGTACAGTCATTGAGAGTGTTGGTCTGTTTGTTGGTTGTTCAGTGTCAGCGTTTTTTGCTCTTTAGATGAAACAAAACAACCTGAAATCTTTTTAATTCTGACTTCTTTTTTGCTTTGTTATTTTACTTTATACTGACGTCATAAAAAACTACGCCGGTAACTTTTAGATTTTGGTTTTCTCAGCTTCATCTGTCCCATCAGGTAAGATAAAAAATAAAAAAATATTTACAGCTTTTATTTTAAAACAATATATTTTAATATGTTTATCTGCTTTTGTTTGATACTTGATTTACTTGTTTACAGTCATGACATAACAAAGAGCGACACTGAACATGTATTTTTCCCTCATATTTCTGTATTTTTCTGGTTTGAGCTACTGAATTAGATTTAATATAAAATCTGAATAATTAAAATCGTTTTTAAACATGTTTTGGAGACGTGCAGCAAACTCTCCTGTCTGTCTACAACTGCATAAAAAAATGCCAAACTTTAAAGATGCACTGTAAAATAGTCATCTGTATGACTTTTAGTTTAGTAATTTTACTGCACACTCCTCTAAAATCTAAATATTGTCACTTTATTGAAAAAAGAAGCTTTGTGTTGATTACAAATTTAACTTATTATGAGAAAGAGACGACAGGATTAGCCAAATAGCTTGTTTGAAAGGATTTCGCTTTACTATTTATCACATTATACTGTTAGTTAGTTAGTTAGTTATTTTATTTTTTAAATATGCGCCTCAAAAACTATACAGCAAATAATTTGTGCCATTTTGTAAAAGCTATTTACAGAAGCTGAGAATGGACACATTTGCAATAAAAAGAAAAAAATGCTATTATCTTGAGATCACTGGTTAAATATTTCCCATTATCATGAAAAAAGGTAGTTTATTCTTATTACTTATAATGTTTATTTATTGATCAACACACCAAACTGTACTTTAGTCAACAAATGTTTCTTTTACAACCTCTATATTCGTCTATCTGTTTATCTTTATTAGTAAAACAGGATTTTACATTCCAGTACAAGGATGAATAAGTAGATAAGTAAGTAAGTAGGTGTAAAGTCATTACTGTTTATTCTGTGTGTGAGCTACATAGATTTTAATTGTTGGCTCATTAAGATGGACTTCATCATCTTTGAATATTATACAATTTTAGTGTGCATCTTTTTAGAGGATGTTGGCCTCCTCCTCAACCAAAAACTGATTAAAAATGCTGTAATTATGAGGCTTAGTTTGGCTCAGCTTTGAAACGGTGTAGACTGAGGTGTATTAGGAGTCACATTGAGTCTGTTAAAGGAGAAATAATGAATCATCAATATTAGTTTCACAAGCAAGGACGGGTAGACCAGGTTAGAGGTGAATGAATCAATTATTTAACTAAATTTTGCTTTTTTTAACCCTCCTGTTGTCCTCAAGTCAAGGGAGGAAGGAAGGAAGGGAAGGAGGGATGAAGAAGGAAAGAAAGGAGGGAGGAAGAAGGAAGGAAAGGAGGGAGGAGGGAAGGAAGGAAGGGAGGAAGGAAGGAAGGGAGGTAGGAAATGAAGGAAGGACGGAGGAAAGAAGGAAGGAAAGGAGGAAGGAAGTGAGGAGGAAGGAAGGAATGGAGGGATGAAGGAAGGAAGGGAGGAAGAAGGAAGGAAAGGAGGGAGGAAGGAGGGGAGGAAGGAAGGAAGGGAGGTAGGAAGGAAAGGAGGGAGGGAGGAAGGAAGAAGGAAGGAAAGGAGGGAGGAAGGGAGGTAGGAAAGGAAGGAAGGACGGAGGAAAGAAGGAAGGAAGGAAGGTAGGGGGGAGGAAAGAAGGAAGGAAGAAAGAGAGGAAAGAGAGAGGAAGGAAAGAAAGAGAGAAGGAGGGAGGGAGGAAGGACAGACGGAAGGAAAGGAGGGAGGAAAGAAGGAACAGTCAAAACAGACGAGGTCAATTTGACCCGGGAGGATGACACAAAGGTTAAACTATATACCATCCTTATCTAAACATATGGAGTAAACAACACAATATACTGTTAAAAAGTTTGGTTATGATTTTTAGTTATTTGGATTATTAAACATGTCAGTGTGATTTTTGAACAGGTTTGCTGATATCTGGAGCAAAAGTCACAAGTTCAGATTTGCTCTATATAACAGGCAGGATAATGGAGATGGCTGAATGTCTGATGATGTCACTATACCTCCACATTAGCCATTCATTGTCCTAGAAATTACATTTGCTGTCGTAATTTTTGTTGTGTAAATATAATGTAATGTTAACCTTATTTAACTTTTAGTCCATAATGCCCACTGCTGTGTTTGAGCTTATGTTGGTGGTGGGTATCATAACTCTCATGATCTAATTGGTTGGATGTATCATTAAATCTGCAGCTGTATGTCTGTAGGACTCATTGGAAAACCTGCTCATCTCTCTCCAACACACACACACACACACACACACACACACACACACACACACACACCCACACACACACACACACACACACACACACACACACACACACACACACACACACACAGATTACTGAAGCATTTAAAAAGGCTTTACAGTGAAAAAGCCTCAGACTGTGGGGTCTCTGTACATTTCTGTACAGAGACGCTGTTTTTGCTTTTCTCTCGCTGTATTTACAAGCTTCCAGATTTACTTTTTCACTACTGTGTGTGTGTGTGTGTGTGTGTGTGTGTGTGTGTGTGTGTGTGTGTGTGTGTGTGTGTGTGTGTGTGTGTGTGTGTGTGTGTGTGTGTGTGTGTGTGTGTGTGTGTGTGTGTGTGTGATTGTGCGCATGAGCGTGTTTTTGCATGACTGCACTCATGTGACTGTCCTTCACAGTCAGTGATCAGGCTTCAGGGACTCGTTAGCGATCAGAAATGACACATATTGATCAGCCTAGAAAACTCAACCCAACCCAAAATCCGCTTTAGAAAGAGAAACCAAAGTCATGAGCGGCGCAGCAGGGACACACTGATCAGATCAACATGTACGCATAACATTTGCAAGAGTATTATCGGATGTGTTAGTTTGGTTAGTACTGAAAATGCATTGATATCCTTAGATTAACCACGTTCGTTGATACTGAACTAAGGAAATATTTAAGCAGGAAGGTTTTTTTTTTAATCATGTCTGAGTCAGTCCTGGAAAAATAATAAGTCAGATAAGTTTGTGCTTACAGTATGACCTCAGTGAGTGTAGGCTGGTGTGTGAATATCAATCAATAAATCAAACTTTATTTATACAGCAGCTTTCATTCAGGTTAATGTAGTTCAAAGTGCTTCACAGTTGATTAACAAGCTGATAATGAGACAGAAGTGTAGTATAGACCGAGGATAAAATCAGGACAACATGTGACAAAAAAGATTTAAGTAGGCTATATTTTTTTTAAAAAGAGAGAGAAAAAAAAGAAAAGAGAAATGTTTAATAAAAAGTAGTAACAATGAGCTTAAAATGGCAGCAAGAAGATTGTTCTAAATATTGTTCTAAATATTGTTCTAAATATTAAATTTAATCTGGGGAATCATGTAAATCAGGAACCATTTACATTTTTTTTTTTTAAGTAGGTAAGTAAAGTAAGTAAAGTAATTATTAGTATAAGTCCACTTAAATACACTGTAGGTGGATAAACTATGTAATATGTATCATTCTTTTGTGGTTACACCATTTGACATTTTCAGGAACACAGGTCTTACTTTTGGTAAAAAAATGGTGCAAATGTCATTTCAAATTATATAAAACCAACAAAAATACTAAATGTACATTTTAACAAACCTGATGCTGCTTTTAAAACTAGTTTTTAACATATTCTTGAATTGCTCATCTTGCCGACCCTTATTTGTCACTGACCCATGAAAGAAAATCAAAGTTGAATTATTTTTAAATGCATCGATTTATTATTTTCCATGATTTTAAAATGAATACAATCTACTGTAATAATAAAATCTGTACTATAAATATTGTTATTGATTCACTTTAACTAATTACTATGTTAATTAATTGTTATTATGCTGTATCACTGGGCGACACACCTAATCATTATAAAAATGTTGTCATCACTATGTAGCAAGATGTATAAAATGAAATAATGACAATAAATAAAGATTAAACAAAAGGAAAATGAGATAATATGGTACACAAAAGTACAGTTTATCATACATACAATCATCTTTAAAAATCTAAAATGTGAGATGTTTATTTCCAGCAGCAGTTTGGTGGGAATTCCTGTCTGTTTCCTTTTTCGTCTCTGTGGTTCGCTCTGCAGCTCAGCCCCCCTGAGGGGCTGCAGGGGTTTTCCATTGAGTTTTCCTCTTGTCATACATTGATCTGCCGAGGTGACAGCGGCACATGCTTTGCCATGCGGACTGGCAGCTAACACAGTACAGTGAGAGTCAGTGTGAGGCCCCGAGGATTCCCTGACCAAAGAAATCAGAGACGGCAACGTAGGATAAAGATCAAGTGTGACTGTTTATTTTAGTTTTTGCTGATGCAGGTTGGAAGTTCCCTTAGCAAAAAGTAGTATACTTGAAGTTCATTTTATTAAGTATGCTTGAGTGTAAGTATAAGTATAGCAAGTATACTACGGACCATGTACTTGTAGTGTACTAGAAAGTATACTAATTTAATACCTCTTCGGACTAAATTGGAACATTTTTAAGTTTATAAAAGTATACTTTAAGTATACTTTATAAGCTCATTTTAAGTTTACAAATGTACACTTTCAAGTATACAACAAGTACACTCATCTATATACTACTAGTGTACTAGGTATATACTTCTAGTCCACATTTTAGTTTATTGAAGTATACTTAAAGTATAGCACAAGTACACTCTTCTATATACTGCCATTGCACTAGTTATATACTATATGATCTTGAACATATAAGTTTATAACAGGGGTAATACCTCAAAGCTAATGTGTGTAGTGAAAAACATTTTCATTCTGCTAAATTAAATGTAAGCACGAGTCAATGACTTGACCTTATTCTGTACTTGGATCAAGATATACTAAGTATTAGTACTTTGTGGCCGAAAGAAGTAAAAAGTATACTTAAGTACAAGTATAAGCTTTAGTATTAAAGTATAAGTGTAAGTCTTAGTATTAATGTACTTAGTCTTAGACTTTTCTTTATACTTTTCAGTATAAGCCAAGTATACTTCACTATACTATTCTTAAGTATATAAAATATAGTATATAAAAAGTCAACTTCAAGTATACTGCCTCAGTTTTAGTATAAAATAAGTATACTCGTAGTACACTTGAATAAACTACTTTTTGCTAAGGGTTATCTCTCTCTTTTATTTGTACTTCCTAAGTAAACCTCCTCCTCCTTGTTTCTGTGTGACTTCAGTATGGATCATCATGACTGGCAGCATGGGAGAAGAGGAGGTCACCGACACTACGATGAAGATGAAGGTGAGATTAACAGAAACCCAACATGGGCAACATGAAATCAAAATGTACTGTAGATTTAAAACTAAGTCAATTGTGCAAATTCCTAAATTTATATGCATTTAACCCTCCTGTTGTCCTCAGGTCAAGGAAGGACAGGAGGAAAGAAGGAAGGAAGGGAGGAAAGAAGGAACGAGGAAGGAAATGAGTAAGGAGGGAGGGAGGGAGGAAAAGAGGAAGGAAGTAAGGAGAGAAGGAAGGGAGGAAGTAAATGAGGAAGTAAGGTAGGAAGGAAGGAAGTGAGGAAAGAAGGAAGGGAGGAAGGAAAGGTGGAAGGAAGGAAAGGAAAGGAGTAAGGAGGGAGGGAAGGAGGAAAAGAGGAAGGAAGTAAGGAGAGAAGGAAGGGAGGAAGGAAAGAAGGAAGGAAGTAAGGAAGTGAGGAAAGAAATATGGAAGGAGGAGGGAGCAAAGAAAGAGGGAAGGTGGGGAAGAGCGAAGGAAAAATTAAAGAAAGATGGAGGAAGGAAGGAAAGAAGGAAGGAAGGAAAGAAGGAACAGTCAAAAGAGATGGGGTCAATTTGACCTGGGAGGGCAACAGGAGGGTTAAATAGTAACTGAACTCCAGATGGGTGTGGTCAGAGGTTTGCTCTGTTGCACCTGTAACCGCCCCCGCCCCCCTTGACTACACCATTACATCACTGCAGCATGATGAGAAGTTAAACAACAGTAGGACAGCAAAAAGAGAACTTTTAATGGTCGCCACCTTCCCCTTCGTCCCCTGTGGAATTATTTAGTACATACATTGAGGATAAAGTTAATGAGACCAAAGAAAATCTATAGCGAAATATCAATACACATGAATTGAAGCATGAATGTCAGATGAACATTTGCATGCATAAAAACTCTCCTCTGAACTACAGACAATGCTATTTTAGTGAATGAAGACTTCCACAAGTTGTCACCGTATTTATCCAACCCTTACGTCCAACCCTGTCTCTCAGAGGCCCCACCGGTCTACATCGGCGTTCCAGCTTCTCACAGACGTAAAAGGCGCAGACATCACTCCAACGCCAGCGAAGCCGAGCGTGAATCGAGGCGCTCGCACTATGATCACCATGCACACCACGAACACTCACACCGGGGATATTACCACGACAGAGAGGAGCACTATGACGACGACGAAGGCAACACAGAGCATCAACAACCCGCCGATCTTACAGGTCAGAAAAAAACATACAGGCCATGTTCACACTGTGGCCATTTTACTCTGATGTCATTCTCAGGGTGGGAAGCTGCAAGTTGAAATTCGATAGTTCTGACAAATCTATCTCAACTCTCAAATCTCAACTTCCAATCTACACTGTTGCCCATAAAGTTGGAATCAAATATTTTTTACTTCTTCTCATGAAATGATTGTGACAATGTGATTTATTCAAGACAGATTAAGTGTATATATTCTCAAAATTGTATTGATCAATCTCATTGCACCTCTTCAAAGGTGATTACTGATGTGTATAAATAGAAAATAAAAAGAGGAATGTGTCTGAAAACAAAATTATTCCAACTTTATGGGCAACAGTGTAAATGTGTCCTGGTGCAGCTGCATGGGAAAACATGGACACCTGCAGTAAACTGAAGAGACATGCAGGGTCTCATTCCAAACCAACACTACAGCAGCGGATTACCACATTTTGCGTACTACTTGCTTGCAAATGTTTCTATCAAACAAATCAACTGGATGGAAATGGAAATGGGAACTAAAAAGTTGTTAGAGCACATTTCACCAGTGTTGTGCCTGAACGCGTTCAATGAACGATCGTTCATGAACTCGTTCATATTTTGGCCGAATGTGAACTGAACGTTCTGTATTTCTGCCTGACGAACGTTATTGTGAACACGTTCATTATGGCGTTTGTGAACGGCGCTCTCTCACAGTTTAACTTCGTTCAAGAGAGTGCCAGATTTCCATAGAGCCTTCCAGGCGAAAACCCGGCTAAAACACACCGTAAACAGGCCTTAATAAATAGCAGGAAAAACCCCAATCTGGCAACACCAGCCACCACTGAGCAGCACCGCTGCATGTGCCATCAAAATGCGAAGCATGGAGGCAAAAACAAATGAAGGCAGCAGCACTACCTCAGACTCTGCCTCCATTAGTATTGGAGGCAGAGTCTCCAATATGCCATTAATACGGCATCTTCGTATTATTACTTAAAACAATTTTAAAATCTGACGCATAGTTTCAGTGTTAAAACTGATAAAATAATTGCTGTCTGTGGTTCTATATGGGCTGTGGCAATAATTTTGAAAAATAATAGCTTGCAGCAACATATTGAAAAAAAGAGAAGAACTATGAACTAGTTCATTTTTGGAAGTTAGTTCAACATTTTGAATCATGAACTATGAACTGAACTAGTTCATGTAGAAAGTGAACTTTCCCAACACTGCATTTCACAACATAAAAACTACATAAAGTAGTAGAGCTAGATAGATCTTACCCAAGTTTCTGACTTGGAATTAAAGACCTGAGACTTAAGCTGTGTGAAAGATGCCTGATTTAGCCCCGATCTCTGGTATGCAATAAACCCACTGCTAAATCTGCTGTAGAAACATTTTAAGACAAACTACCAAATACGTGACACACATTCACTGACAGCTCGAAACAGTTTACTGACAAACACCAACCATACAGAACATCAGAGCATGTTGGGGGATTTTCCTCATACTTGTTGCTCATGTTATTGTCGCTGTTTGAGTCTGTGAGCGCTCAACAGTTCACAATAACTCTGATTTTAATCCTTAATCCTGCTGCTTTGATAGTTAAACTGTCACAGTCACATCGATATAAAGAGTCGTCTGTCAGGTTTGATCTTAGTAGTTCTGCACACAACAAGCTGGTGCACCTTTCTAACCCAAAGCAGTACAGTTACAGTAAGATTAAAAGGGTACAGGTCAGGTTGAAGCTGTGATATATTTTTGTTTTCTACTAAACTATTTCTTGAATTGGGGCCACTGGTATGAGCCTAAAAGGAAAGTTACTGAGAGAAAGCCGATGTTCCTCCATCCCAGCTGTAGAGTCTGATGCCGCAGAGCAGTGATGCACTTTCTCTGCTGTCATATTACTGTATCATTGATGGAAGTTCATCATGAAACCATAGCCTATAACTTATTTAAATTACTTTTTGATGTTTGCATAAGCCAATGGATTGATTGGTCATCTGTCAACTTTAGTGTTTCCAGTGTTCAAGCTTCCCACCCTGAGCGTGAGCCGTGTAAATATGGTTTGCCTTCCATAATGCATCCATAAAGTTATCCACAAGGTTTTTAGTTTCCTGCAGTCAAGTTAAACGAAAAAAAGATGACCTCTGCAAAACATCATTTTGAAGTTTTAATGGTTTGGTGGACAGAAACACGACTCTAAATGAATGATAATGTTGCTCAATAACTGCTTGCTGTGGAAATAACTGGTTGCTAACAAATCAACTTAAAATATGGAGATATACCTTCATTGTCTTCACTTGTTTCCGCTGACCGCAAGTGGCCAAAAAATGAGTTAATGCAGGTTTTAAAGGAACCATTACATTGTCAACTGATGTTAAAAAAAACTGAATCACATCACAGTAGTGAGAGGTATATGACCAAGTTTGATCTACGTCCTGCATTATGAGTGTGTGTGGAGTTAGAAGTTGCTGGTGCATGCATGTATGCAATGAATATTTTGCAGCGTGGTCTCTGTTCCCAAGGGGCCATGAGGTCTGAAGCCTGTAAGCTGATTAGAGCTGAGGAACTCCAAACTGCGTGTGCATGCATGTGTACTATTGTGTTATTTGGGGGTGACTGTGAGTGATTTGCCTTGTTTTTTTATGCCTATTCCAGCCAGGATTCATATTGAGTGTGTAGATCAAACACAAGACCTTAGGTGGATAGTTAGAGGCACTGATGCAGGACTGTCGAGGTCATCAGAGCAAAGAAAGTAGAAGTTATGTTGGTGAGGTTTGACTTACTTTTCTTGCGTGTGTGTGTGTGTTTGTGTGAGAATGTGTGTGCATGCACGTCTGGGAGGAGAGTACTAGAGGGCCCTGTGGTGTGTGTCAACCCTCTTATAGCCTCGGGCTCTTTACTTCTCTGGAGATTTCAGTGGATTTCTGCCACAGCTTAGAGAAGACCTTTTCCGACTGGTTGAAGTGGTGCAGCTCTGACCGCTTGTACCGATTGCACACACCAAATGGTACATGGCTAATTGAAATAAAGAAACTGGCTGTGGAATAACTCCCTAAAGAAGACAGACAGCCTTAAAGCAGCTGGGCGGAGAAACAAGCAAGAAAAGGACTTCTGTGAGAAGGAGTGAAAGTGTGTCACTTCTCCTCACTCATGGTGGAGAGCGAGGAGTGGTGAGCTAAGGACTCTCAGCCTCCACAAGAGGACAGGAAATCAGAGGCCTTTTCTTCTTCTGGGCCCAAAGCGGACCTGAGATCTTTCTCCATTATCTTTCGCTCAGAAGGTCAGAAGATCCAAATGTGCACGCAGGGACCAGCTGCCTCTTATCACTCAATTATGGCTTCCCGCTGGACCCTACCTGGCTCTCCAATAGGTAAAGATGGCATTAGTGAAGAGGGGAAAAACCTGAAAAACAAGGATAATTACAGGCATATTATAGTGTAATGGTGGCCAAAATGGAGCCACAGATCTCTAAATACATGTTAATTATATTTATTTCAGTGTTATTAATCACTTAACTCTTTATTATCTCTCAATATACAGTACAGTCTGCCAAAGTCTGATGGGAACATTACATGTTTAGGATCTTAAACCTAATAGAGTAGATACATTTTGTGTATTTAATGGTCAACATAGATTTAGAGGTAGAAATATTCAGTTTTCCCCCCAAAAAAACCCCCAAAATATGCAGAGTATTCATGACTTTTAATGTCCACCACACCCAAGACACAATTTAAAAATAGCTTGAAAATGACGTTCTACAGTCTCATAAATGGTGGAAGTTTGTGGTGTTAAAAACACACATCATTGAAAGGCAGATATTTAAAGCAGCATTCATTGATGGTTTGGTCACTTGGGGTTGTTGGAAAAAGCTGTAAACATATCTTATTGCGAATGTGTGCAAACAATGTTCACATCCAGCAGCTAAGGAAGAACAATGTCATTCATTTAAAGTCATTCTTGCTCACTAATGAACATACAAATATATTGGAATATAATTTTAAAACATTATATAAAAAGTCCAATATTAGCGCTGTTTTTTAGCTCTGTTTTTGGTCTCCACCAGCTCCTGACAACAATATCTGACTCTTTAGCTGCTAAATGCACCAATATATTCTCTAGTTTATTATTTACAAACAATGAATAATATGTGCACAGCAGCTGAGGTTAAAAATACATGTCGATAACTAATCCATGAACATTTCTAGTGTTCAGAAATACAGCAACTTGATTAGAAAGAACAGTAAAAGTATAGCCTATTTTAGAGGTAACTTTATATGTAGCATTAAAATACAGACAGTTAATTCAGTTTGTGTGTAGTTTTCAGCCATTAATGTTGCTTAGAAACTAATCTCTACTGTGTTTGTATGTAGTTTTTTGTTGGATTAGTAATATAGAGTAATATAAAAGTTTATTTGTGCTCTATTACTGGAAACAACTGCCTGAGAACTGAATTTGAGGGCTGGAAAACCAAAGCAATGAGTGACCGCTTTTACATCACAAATAAAGTAATAACAATTAGGTCCATTTTTAACCCTTATATCCTGTTCATCCCGTTTTGACATTTGACAGCTGTAAAAACACCCCAAATGTCTTTTACGCTGAAATTTGATGAATTTTCCTAAAGTGCCCCAAAATGCACAAACATGAAAATATATTAAAATGTTATAGTTTTGTATAAGTGCTAGAAATGTTTGTCCATTGAGGCTGTTCTGGGTCAAATTATCTCCGTATCTATTGGCATGTGTTTTAGTGAAATGAATAGTTAATAGTTTTAATAAAATAGTAATTATGAGGATTTATTTTTATGATGTAGCAGTGAAGACTGATGGCTCTAATGGTTATACAATAAACCCCACAGTTCCATAAAGTTCTGCTCATTTTCACTTTACATATAAAATAACATTTCAATCATTATTGCTATGTTATATTTTCATGTCTTAGGTAAAATAGGACATGATATTGTGTGATAGGAGATGTTTAGTGGTGTAAAAGCTAAAAAATACACTTTCTCTGCTCTCTGAAACATTAATCAAGGTTTAATCACATTTGTTGATCAGTCAGATCGACTATTGATGCTTTCTACACATCTGTGGTTCAACATTTGGTAGAGACACTTTTTATGATGGGAACAAACTGCGAGGGTGTAGAATATAAACAGTATGTAAGGGTCAATATAAAAATATTTATTAGAACTAGACAGTAGTGTACAGTATATTTTACCCAATGGCCCACAAATTGCCCAAACATTGGAAACTTAAAACGTCAGCTGGTCAGAGATCAGACACACATAGGGACACGAACTATACATAGTCACATACGCAGATCTCCTAACGTGACCCGACCTATCATGACAGAGCTGAGATCATCAGATGGAAAAAGCAACTGATTCCCTGTTTGGAGTTGAGCACCTCGTGGAACATTGTATTGTATGTTAACAATTAAGCAGCGTGCCATAGTCAACACGGATTACATAATTGTCCCCTGTACGTGCAACTGTTGATTGGGATTGTGCATGTCACGGTCACATGACGCTTGTGTTTCTCCCAGTTAGCATGGACAGCCATTCGGGTCCATGAGTTCACGGCCTATTGAGTTTTTGTAGCTTTTGGATCACAAGGAGGAACAACTGAGACCAGCGACACACACACACACACACACACACACACACACACACACACACACACACACACACACACACAAACAGCGATGGGTTGCAACTGCACAGCGCTTCCAGGCTTGGATGTTAATGGAGATTGATCTGCTCAGAGTAAAATTAGAAAAAGGTAGCGACTGATAGATTACACCTCTCTATCAGACAGTCATTAGAGGAGCTGATTTTCTTGTTCGCTCATTAAAGAAGAATAATGGGGCTTGTTTAGATTTAATGTGTTTGTTTTCTAAAGTCTGGGCTAACTAAAAACCTCCAGCCGTGTCTTGTTGGCCCAGTGGATTAAGACGCATGCTGTCTGATTTGTTGCTTTGTAGGATCGAATCAAACAAACCACCACAACGCTCTCCACTGGGCATGTAAATGAAAATAAATCCAATTATAAACTATTATAAACAAGACAAGAAGTAGCAGTAATTTATTCCATTAGTAGAGAAGAACAACACTAAAAATGTGCAGCTTTGAGACACAGTTAATTAGCAGAATAATTCATGAATATAAATTTAACCTGCAGCCTTTATGTACAGTACTCTCTGCCAGAGGCCAGCAATTAGATTCAGCCAAGTGCCAGCTTTTTCAAGTCAAGTCCATATCTATTTGTATAGTCCAATATCACAAAGCACAAATTTGCCTCTTGGGAGCTTTACAATCTATACAGCAATACAGCATCCTCTCTCCTTTAGCCCCTCAATACAAAATAAGGAAATTGTCCCCCCCCAAAAAAACCCTTAAACCAAAACAGGATGGACAGACATGCAATAGTTTTACATGGAAATTACAGCGTGTAAAAACAGGATGACAAAATTATAGATGCATTGATTTCATACACAAGAGCAGTTCAAAGTGAATAACAGATGTATTTTTGGGGGCTGTTAATGGGTGCAGTCGAAATACAAAGCTATATGTTTTGTTTATTTCTTCATTTAAAGTTAGTCAGTTCTTGTGGAGGACTTGTGTGCAAAAGATTTCATGGTAATCCATCCAGCAGTTGTCAAGACATTTCCATCAAATGTGGATGGATCGTCTAAAGGATCATGAATGTGAATGCATTTTTGTGTCTATTTATCTGAACGAGTGAAAACTTTGAGACCCAAGAGGAAAAGCCAAAGAATCACCAGGAGAACATACAGGAGGATTCATCCATGTGGATAGACTCACAGATCAGTCTCTAAAGGCTTCGCTCAGACTGAGGACAATCTCTCAGGTTTCATTGTTAAGACTGTGCAGAAACATCTAGAGGTTTAAAAAAAACAGCATTGCAGAACTGATCCAAAGTCTTTAGGGTGGCCCTTCATAATTGGGCGAAGAGCATCATTGCTGTTAAGGCAAGTTCTTTTTGTTGGTGGTTGTTCAAACGAGTACTCTGACTACTACACTAAACTATCCTCTGGAATCAATTAATGTTTTCTACAAAATATCATGCAATCTAATAGTTATTGAGATATTTCAGTCTGGACCAAAACAGTGGACTTAGCAACTAACATTGTCGGCTTTGGAGCCATGCCACTTGCAAGGCTAAAAATGATTTATCTTAATGGTGGTGCCTTAAAGAATGTTGATTTTGCTAGTTTTCATGTTGATGTGGACAGCTGTTATTGGATCAAAGTGTTGTGGAAACAATTAGAGAGTTAAAGCACTGCAGAACCAATCCAAAGTCTTCAGTAGGCAGAGATCTCTGACTATCTGGTATCACTAAACTATCCTCTGGAGACAATTCATGTTTCTACAAAAGATCATGCAATCTAATAGTTATTGAGATATTTCAGTTTGGACCAAAACAGTGGACTTAGCAACTAACATTGTCATCTTTGGAGCCATGCCACTTGCAAGGCTAAACATGATTTATCTTAATGGTGGTGCCTTAAAGAATGTTGATTTTGCTAGTTTTCATGTTGATGTGGACAGCTGTTATTGGATCAAAGTGTTGTGGAAACAATTAGAGAGTTAAAGCACTGCAGAACCAATCCAAAGTCTTCAGTAGGCAGAGATCTCTGACTATCTGGTATCACTAAACTATCCTCTGGAGACAATTCATGTTTCTACAAAAGATCATGCAATCTAATAGTTATTGAGATATTTCAGTTTGGACCAAAACAGTGGACTTAGCAACTAACATTGTCATCTTTGGAGCCATGCCACTTGCAAGGCTAAACATGATTTATCCTAATGGTGGTGCCTGAAAGAAAGTTGATTTTGCTAGTTTTCATGTTGATGTGGACAGCTGTTATTGGATCAAAGTGTTGTGGAAACAATTACAAAGTTAAAGCATTGCAGAACCAATCCAAAGTCTTTAGGGTGGCCCTTCATACTAGAGTGGAGAGCATCATTTCCAGTAAGGCATATCCTTGACAAAATATAAGAGCCGTAGGTTTGTTAGTGGCTGTTCACGATGCCAGGCAACTACTGCTACTACTTCAGTAGGCAGAGATCTCTGATTGTCTGGTGTCACTAAACGATCCTCTGGAGAACATGAATGTTTCTACAAAATTTCATGCAATCTAATAGTTACTGAAATATTTCACTCTGGACCAAAACAGTGGACTCAGCAGCCGACATCTTTGGAGTCTACCAAGGCTAAAAGTGTCAAATTTATCCTAATGGTGGTACCTGAAAGAAAGTTGATTTTGGAAAACTGTTGTTGGACCAAAGTGTTGTTAACATTCATAATATTGCACAGATAAGCCTGCTTGATTTTTGTTCATGTTCATGTCAGTGTGGTTGATATAATTATGGTTTTAATATAAATCTGAAACTGACTCTGTCTCTTATTTTTTCCTCCATCTTGCAGTGTCTCCTGCAGCAGAGCGGCTGCGTCACATACTGGGGGAGGATGACAGCACCCCGACACCCACACTGTTCACTGAGATGGACACACTACAGCATGAGGGGGATGAATTAGAGTGGAAAGAGTCCGCAAGGTACACACACACACAAACACACACACACATGTGGCGGTGCCAGTGTGTCACAGCCTTCATTAGTTTAGGATTTGGGGTCACTTTTGATTGGATTCAGGGGTTGAAGGTTGAATTAAATCATCATGTGCTGGTTGACAGGACTTTCACTCTGCGGTCATTCATGTCATTGAAGCCACAGTTTAAATTACATAACAGCATCCTGCTGCTCGGCACCCCCAGACCCCAGACAAAATCAATCACTCTGTACCTCGTTAAACAGCTGAACAACACCTTCACATTTAATGAATTCCTCTCTGTAGGTGGGTGAAGTTTGAGGAGAAGGTGGAGGAGGGAGGAGAAAGATGGAGCAAGCCTCACGTGTCCACGCTGACCCTCCACAGTCTGTTTGAGCTCAGGACTTGTCTGCAGACTGGGAGCATCCTGCTGGACATGGAGGGCTACTCACTGCCACAGATAGTGGGTGAGTCCAACACAAGAAACACACAGATCAAACACCTGCTCACCAGTTTGAGTTCAGTTTGAGACTGATTTTCATACCTTTGATACCACAGTTGGTTTCAATTACTTTCAAAATCAACTTATAGACACTTGAAATGCAGTTGAGATAGATAGTTGAAGATGTTTAATTATGCATATATCACTTACAGTAGGTGCAAAGTTATTTAAAAAGCAGTATTGATGAAATAAACAATGCCTGACAACATTTTGACCCAAGTTGGATGGCTGCAAATAGCTTTTATTTTCATCACTGATTAATTGTTTAGTCTATAAAACACACAACTCACAACTTTTTAATTTACTGTCACACATGACAAACAGCAGCAAAAGCAGCAAATCCTGACCAGAAAATATTTGTCTACATACACTTTTACCTGATATAGATCCCACCTGGATCAATATGTTGTGCATTTGAAAACATTCAGTTGTTTGGAATCCACTAAGATAATAAAACAGTGAATAATTAATTGCCTTTACTTTTTCAGTGAACATTCCAGTCGTTGGTACCTGAAAGTGGGATTACAGCTAACTATTATTTTCAGTGTTGATTAATTAGCCAGTTATTTTCTAGATGAATTGTTTAGTTTGTTAAAAGTCAAAAACAAGTAAAAACTTCCAAGAGCACAAAATGGTGTCCTTAAATTGTGTTTTTATCCAACCAACAGTCCAAAACCCCAAAATATTTAATTCATTGTTATATTTCATTAATTATTTATTATTTCATAATTTTTGCTATTTTTAAGCAATCGATTATAATCATTGTAGTTCCACCTGAAACCACTGCATGAAGTTATCCTACAGTAAAATGCCAAAGACAAACAAGGCATGCACACAGTGTCCGACTTCCATACTACACGGTCGCCCATAAAGTTGGAATAATTTTGTTTTCAGACACATTCCTCTTTTTATTTTCTATTTATACACATCAGTAATCACCTTTGACCAGGTGCAATGAGATTGATAAATACAATTTTGAGAATATATACACTTTATCTATAAAGAATAAATCACTATTTTCACCATCATTTCATGGAAAGAGGTAAAAAAATATTTTATTCCAACTTTATGGGCAACCGTGTATATATTAATAATAAAGGATATGCACTAAATACAGTGAGGTTGGTATATGAGAAATAAATGGGGCATAGAGAAAATGATGCAATGCTGTGTTAATGGGGATCAATCAAAGTGTCGCTACAAATCAAACTTCCCAAAGAGAAAGGAAAATGTTTTTGTACTTTTTAAACTATGTTATTGCAGCTTGTCTCATCCTCAAATTTAACCCTCCTGTCGTCCTCCCGGGTCAAATTGACCTCATCTCTTTTGACTCTTCCTTCTTTCCTTTCTTCCTTCTTTCCTTCCTTCCTCCCTCTTTCTTTAATTTTTCCTTCGCTCTTCCCCTCCTTCCCTCTTTCTTTGCTCCCTCCTCCTTCCATACTTCTTTCCTTCCTTCCTTCCTCCTTTCCTTCCTCCCTTCCTTCTCTCCTTACTTCCTTTCTTTTCCTCCCTCCCTCCCTCCTTACTCCTTTCCTCCCTTCTTTACTTCCTTCCTCCTGTCCCTCCTTCCACCTTTCCTTCCTCCCTTTCTTCTCTCCTTACTTCCTTCCTACTTTCCTCCCTCCCTCCCTCCTTCCTCCTTTCCCTCCTCATTCCTTCCTTCTTTCCTCCCTTCCTTCCTTCCTTCCTTCCTTCCTTCCTCCTGTCCTTCCTTGACCTGAGGACAACAGGAGGGTTAAGATGACTCCCACAACATTATCTCACATTTGGGCACAGTGTGGTATTTACTTGATTTGTAATAAATGGTTTAAAACAATGCAAAATCACAGATGTTGTTCAAGTTAAATCAACTGCGTTGTAAACTTTGACTCCAGAGGACATCGTGGATCGGCAGATAGCGGATGGTCTCGTTTCTCCGGATCTGAAGGAGAAGATCATCTTTGTGCTGCTCAGGAAGCATCGTCACCAGACCAAGAAACCGATCCACCGCTCGCTGGCAGACATGGGGAAGTCCTCCAACACTGCTACCAGTAAGTGTCACATACAAAGCTTTTTCTTTCTGTTTAAATCTATTTATGAATCAATTTTTTAACCAATCACCAAAATTCTGTCACTCAACTTTCTTTCTTGATCTAAGCTTCTAACATCATCCTAATGCTTCCTTTGCTTTCTGCCACTTCGATCACCTGTTTCACCCCTTCTCTCTAAAAAAAATCGTCTCTTCTGTGCTTCATCTGCTGCTGCTGCTCTGTCAGACCGTAGTCCTCAGGTTAATCTGAGTCGTAGTACTAGTTCAGCTTCTGGGATCCATCGCTCCACAGAAGACCTACGCTCTCGGCAGTCAAGCAGCCTTGGCCGACTGCGTGAGTCTGAACATGCACACACACACACATGCACACACACACACACACGCACACACACACACACACGCACACACACACAAACACTACTATAAAAAAAGAAAGAAAGTCTATTACTATATAAACACTAGTGGTAAAAGAGTGCATTTACTGAGTACTTCAACAAATCTGATTTGCAGTCAAGCCAGCAATGAACTGATCTACTAACAAGTATTGTGTGTGTATTTAAAGTCTGATATATATTATTCCTCCGTTGTTGTTCCAAAAACTATTAAAAACACGTCACTGAGTCACATTGCTGCACTGGGTGTAATGTTCCCTTCATCATGAAGAGTTTGGTCATGTTATGGCGCTTTTCCACTACACAGTTCCATTACGACTCGACTCGGCTCGCCTCAACTCGAAACGGTACCAGGAACGACCTTTTCCATTACAAAAAAGTACCTACTCGATGTGGGCGGGGTCATCATTTATACGCGACACAAACACATAAACAATGGAGGACATGGAGGCGATGGTGTACTTGCTGCTGTTTGTGGCTTTCTGTCACACACGAAGCAAGAGAAGAGTAACCGAATCGCTGTAACGCTGTTGTTGGTATTTAAAAATGCCGGGTTTGATTCTGGGAGAGAGGAAAAGAGGAAGGAAGTAAGGAGAGAAGGAAGGGAGGAAGGAAATGAGGAAGGAAGGAAGGAAGGAAGTGAGGAAAGAAGGACGGGAGGAAGGAAAGGTGGAAGGAGGGACAGGAGGAAGGAAGTAAGGAAGGAAGGAAAGGAGTAAGGAGGGAGGGCAGGAGGGAGGAAAAGAGGAAGGAAGTAAGGAGAGAAGGAAGGAAGGAAAGGAGGAAGGAAGTAAGGAAGAAAGGAAGGAAGTGAGGAAGTGAGGAAAGAAGTATGGAAGGAGGAGGGAGCAAAGAAAGAGGGAAGGAGGGGAAGAACAAAGGAAAAATTAAAGAAAGAGGGAGGATGGAAGGAAAGAAGGAACAGTCAAAAGAGATGAGGTCAATTTGACCTGGGAGGACAACAGCAGGGTTAATCATCTCACAACCCCTCCAAATTTTTATTGTGACCTTTTGGAGCGGCTGGCTAAACTAGCTAAGGATTAACAATCTAATAATGTTATATATAATAATGTATCAGTGGCAGTACTTTTACTTCATTATACTTTTGGGAATATTTTCCTGATAATACTTCTGTACTTTTACTTGTACTTTAAATATAAGATTTAAACATGTAACGGAGTACTTTTACACTGTTTTGTGTACTTCAGTAAAGGTTCTGAGTACTTCTTCCATCACTGATACACATTAAAAACTGCCTTTTCGTCTTTTGCTTTATTTTTCTTTACTTTCTATGTTTTTAATCAACACGTATCCCAGCTAACTCCTGAGCTACTGCATGATTTCAATACGTCAGGATGCGTTTTTCTACATAAATATAATGTGTTGGATATAATTTGTAGGGCCGGGACTCGATTAAAAAAATTAATCTAATTAATTAGAGGCTTTATAATTAATTAATCGAAATTAATCGTATTTTAACCGCATATAAATATTTGACCTGAGAACAGTGAGAAGTAATTTTTTTCACATGGATTTTTAGTATACCATTGAATAATGACTGAATACATAAGCTTAAGCAACACAAATATTGTTTATTTTTGTTCAAGTCCAACAGACCAGTGCAATTTTTGCCATTAAGTGTAGCAATAGCATATTTAGAAATATAGTACATTTCAGAAATTAGCTAGCTACCACACTAGCTTCCATGCTAGCTGCTATATGTTTTGCATTGAGGTGATACTTGAGGCTCGATGTGCTGCGGTGATATGTGAATTCCTTGTTGCATAGCTTGCACACAACCATGCTCTTATCCACACTCCCATCCACGGGGCCAACCAAAGCAGTCTCATCAGCTACTTTCATGTTCACTGTGGTTTGTTGTTGTCTGAACTACGCTAGTTAGAAAGCCCACATTGTTTTGAGTGATATTTACCTGTTTATAGTCTGTTTGCATTGTAGGTTTCATTTGCCCTACGTTATTGAATGCAGCTGAGTTTTACCGACGTTCTTGAACGCACCACACCTGTGCAATTCTCCTTCTCCATGCGCTAGAGAGCTGACGTTTTTTCCCTTGCCTTTTTGCATCTTGCATCCTTATTGCCCTGATTTCCTGCTGTGTGTGAATGTATAAGGACCACAGCTGTAATAAAGCAGATAAATCCGTACATCTGTATCCGTGTTCTTTAATCGGGACACACTCACCATACCTTGCCACTCTAAACCAGTTAACTTCCTGGAGACCCCCACTATCTCCTTTTTAACGCTAGTTGGTGCTCCAGTATAATCGGTCCGCCTGAAACTCATCCAGTGAGAAACGTTCCGCAGTGCAAAAATAAGTGTGATTAAAATGCGTCCATTTTTTAACGTGGTAATTATTGTGTAATTAATTAATCTTAATATCCCGGCCCTAATAATTTGTGTTTATTTAAGAGATTTCGGTCCTATTGTGTGCCCCCTTTGCTGATTTCTTCTCTGAATCTATATGAATGAAGGGGATTATAAAAGGATTTTTTCTTTTTTGGGAGGGCTCTACATGGTTTGTTCTTGTTCTCACTCTGTGAACTTTTGTTCCCAAATCTGCTTTGAGGAGGGAAAAGAAGTCATTAAACTATAATCCTCCACTGAAACAATTGGTCTTGGTAATGCTCTCGCATATTTTGAACAAACAAACTTGAATACACCCTTTGTTGCTCTTATCCCTCCTGTTGTCCTCGAGTCAAGGAAGGAAGGGAGGAAGAAGGAAGGAAGGATGGAAGAAAGGAAGAAGGAAGGAAAAGAGGGAGGAAGGGAGGAAGGGATGAAGAAGGAAGGAAAAGAGGGAGGAAGGAAGGAAGAAAGGAAGAGAGGAAGAAGGAAGGAAAGGAGGGAGAGAGGAAGGAAGGAAAGGAGGAAGGAAGAAGGATGGAAAGGAGAGAGGGAGGAAGGAAGGAAGGAAGGAAGGAAGGAAGGAAGGAAGGAAGGAAGGAAGGAAGGAAAGAAAGAGAGAAGGAGGAAGGGAGGAAGGGAGGAAAGAAGGAAGAGAGGAAGGAAAGGAAAGAAGGAAGGAAGGAAGGAAGAAAAGAAGGAAAGAAGGAGGGAGGGAGGAAAGAAGGACAGAAGGAAGGGAGGAAAGAGAGAGGAATGAAAGAAAGAGAGAAGGAGGAAGGTAAGAAGGACAGACGAAAGGAAGGAAGGAAGGAAGGGAGGAAAGAAGGACAGAAGGAAGGGAGGAAAGAGAGAGGAATGAAAGAAAGAGAGAAGGAGGAAGGTAAGAAGGACAGACGAAAGGAAGGAAGGAAGGGAGGAAAGAAGGAACAGTCAAAACCGGAGAAAAAAATTTGACCCGGGAGGACGACACTAAGGTTAAAAGCCTTTAATTGGAACAAATGTGCATCTTTACTCAGTTATAACAGCAAAACTCAACCTTTGAAACACTTCCCCCCCCTGTCTTTATTGCTTAGGATGGCGTATTGTGTGTTTCAGATATCATATGTAAGTGTGTGGTTCATTTACAGATCCTGCCCAGAGCCGAAGCATGAATGATATTTCAGATACGCCCAGCACAGATCAGGTAAATGTTCATTATTGTTGCTTGTGTGTGGATTTATGTGCATTTTTGTATATTTCCTTATAAAGGATTCAAAAAGATTATACTGAGGACTAAAGCTGATGATATTCTATATTTTTCTTATTGTCAGCTAATCTCATTAAAACCCCAAACCCAGGTGCTAGTCCATCTCTCAATATTTTCTGACTTCCCTACTCCACCCATTGGTTCCTACCAAAGAAATAAATCTTTAAATACACCTCACTAATATAAAGTTTAATTTTAGAGGAAGATATCATAGCTTTTTTTGCAGGGGACTATTTCCAGTGGCAGATGAATCAACATTATGTTCCCTAGTGAGTATCGCAGTGGAGCCCCTTTGATATTTATTGCTTATTATTTGTGTTTTAATATATTTGAACAAAAAATATTAATGTCTCCTCAGTTTAAAGTGGAGAAATGATTAAGAAATGCACAATAAATGTAGAATGAGATGAAAAATCTTGCAGCAACTTTGATCTGTCTGAAAAGGATCCAAGTTGGGGAATGTAAATAATGCAGCTATTTCAAATAATAAAATAAATAAAATAAAATCAGAAAATATCAGAAATAAGTCAATATTGTCAAAAATTGTAAAAATAAATAGGTTCAAGGTTCAGTTTTACTGTCATTATACAATACAGGATTGTGTCGCTGTACCCCCTTAGCAAAAAGTAGTATAATTGAAGTTCATTTTATTAAGTATGTTTGAGTGTAAGTATAGCAAGTATACTACGGACCATGTACTTGTAGTGTACTAGAAAGTATACTAATTTAATACCTCTTCGGACTAAATTGGAACATTTTTAAGTTTATAAAAGTATACTTTAAGTAGACTTTACAAGGTCATTTTAAGTTTACACAAGTACACTTTCAAGTATACAACAAGTACACTCATCTATATACTACTAGTGTACTAGGTATATACTTCTAGTCCACATGTTAGTTTATTGAAGTATACTTAAAGTATAGCACAAGTACACTCTTCTATATACTGCCATTGTACTAGTTATATACTATTTGATCTTGAACATATAAGTTTATAACAGGGGTAATACCTCAAAGCTAATGTGTGTAGTGAAAAACATTTTTATTCTGCTAAATTAAATGTAAGCACGAGTCAATGACTTGACCTTATTCTGTACTTGGATCAAGATGTACTAAGTATTAGTACTTTGTGGCAGAAAGAAGTAAAACGTATACTAAAGTAGAAGTAGAAGCTTTAGTATTAAAGTATAAGTGTAAGTTTTAGTATTAATGTGCTTAGTCTTAGACTTTTCTTTATACTTTACAGTATAAGCCAAGTATACTTCACTATACTATTCTTAAGAATGTAAAATATAGTATATAAAAAGTAGACTTCAAGTATACTGCCTCCGTTTTAGTATAAAATAAGTATACTCGTAGCACACTTGAATAAACTACTTTTTGCTAAGGGCCTCCATACTACACACAATACATTTACAAATATTAAAATATAAGTATTAGTATAAAATATAATATAAGAAGTATAAATCAATAGAATAGACAATAAAACAGGACAAACTATATGTATACAGTATAAAAAGGACAACCTAGTTTATATTTACGAGGAATATCATATGGTACTGAACACAAGAAGGTCCATCAGAATTAAAATGTCACACAACTTGTCTCCAGGACACTAAACTTTATTCACCAAACGTTTTCAGCTATCTCACCTTCATCAGGGTAACAGGGGAAAAACTGTTTATAAAGTCACCGACCTAATTAAGGCCAGACATCGGACTTTGACGCTCACACTGGTCTGAAACTCGCTGTGTGTGCAGAGAAATGTGCGCAAGAAGAACAAAAAAGACAGAATACTTTAATGTTAATGTAAGAAATATATGTAACAATGTGCAATCTAGACACATGTAGTCTGTTTGTTTGATATTTGTGAGTAATTGCAACAAATGGAAAATGAAAAAAACATAAAAACTGCCCGAAAAATGCAAACAACAAAGTAGAATCTACTATTGATTGGATATCAACTCATCTCCTGTAGCCTGAGGTAAAATAACAGCATTGATCCAGTTCTGTGCAGTGATAACAGACGGCGTGAAGCAGCACGTCCAAATGTGTGATTCTTTCCATGTTTTTGTGTTTGAGTTTTATGAAAAGTTGAGCCTCGTTTTATGAGAAAAGCGTACAGAGTCGGCAGAACTACTTAATCCTTCTAATCCACACAGCCTGGTAGCTAAAGTGGGATTTTACTCAACTGTTTGTGTGCATGTACCTGCACACGTGTATGTGTTGATGATGTGTGTGTGTTTGTGCAGATTTCTAAGCTTCTGCTGTTTCCCTGAGCTTAGTTGTTTGAATCTCTCCCCAAAAAGTGAGACAATGCTTTTCTTATTGATTCGTGCCAAAGCAGGCAACAAAACCCAGAGGTCCATTTTGCTGCATTCATTGTTAACCAGCAGCAGTAATCTAATGTGTGTGTGTGTGTGTGTGTGTGTGTGTGTGTGTGTGTGTGTGTGTGTGTGTGTGTGTGTGTGTGTGTGTGTGTGAGTGAGTGAGTGAGTGAGTGAGTGAGTGAGTGAGTGTGTGTGTGTGTGTGTGTGTGTGTGTGTGTGTGTGTGTGTGTGTGTGTGTGTGTGTGTGTGTGTGTGTGTGTGTGTGTGTTATTCGGGTAAATATCTTGACGAGAACTTCAAAGCAAGCCAGAAATGAACAGACATGTGACCTGAGTCTGGTTTAATTAGTTGTTCACGGAGGCTGACATGGCACCTCCGGCTTTCTTTGATCTGACCAACATGCACAATCGTTCAGTACCTGACATCATGACATATAAAGAGTTAAAAATTGCTATACTGCTGCAGATGGCAACTAAAACTTGTGTATATCAGAGAGCGGATTATTCTTTAATTAGTTCACAGCGCTGTATGTGAGATTGAAATGTCTTTTTACAGTTGAACCAAGAAGTTAGGAGCGAGTGAAAGAGGACCAGTGAATTGACTCTGAAAGCAGCATTAACAGATTACGGAGAGATTTTAATTTAAGCACCCACCACTTCACTGCCACGTGCTTCCTCGGTGAGGAGGAGAAGGAGGGGTGCAGAGAGAGAGAGAGAGAGAGAGAGAGAGAGAGCTGCTACACAGTGCTGTGTCATTTAATACTGTGAGAAACTGTTCAAATCACTGCTGAAAATGTTGACTGATCGTTGAAAACAGGAAACAAACCTGTGATCTACTGTGTTTAAAATGACATATTCTGCACATTTTCAGGTCTATATTTATATTCTGGGGCTCTACTTGAATATATTTTCATGATTTCCAGTTTAAAACTCCTTCTTTATCTTCTATTGGTCCTTTACGCAGCCCCTCAGTTCAGCCTCTGTCTGAAACAGGCCGTTTTAGCTCCTGTCTCTTTAAGTGAGTCCACTCTGTTCTGATTGGTCAGCTTCAGTAAGCTTCCTCCGGCTCCAAAGGCTATGTAAACTAACTATAGTAGCACGATTTCACTTCTTTTTCTCCTTCTTTACTCCAAATGTTCATCTTCTCAAATCCATCCATGTTGGAGCTGAATCACATCTGAGATATGAGAGTGGAAATGCCTTAGCAACCACCTTAGCAACCGCCTTAGCAACAAAGATTCCGGAATGGATGGTCGTTGCTTACGAAGCGTTCAGAGCAGGTTGAAGCCTACATGGAAACACCTTAGCAACCACCTTAGCAACAACCTCAGCAATACAGAATAACATAAAAGGACACATGATCTGATTAGCCACTGACACACCTTTTCTGTTCCTCTATCTTCTTCCAGCTGAAGAATAAATTCATGAAGAAGATTCCTCGCGATGCTGAAGCGTCCAATGTCCTGATTGGTGAGGTGGATTTTCTGGAAAAACCCTTCGTCTCCTTCGTACGTTTGGCTCAAGCCACAACTCTGGGAGGCCTCACCGAGGTCCCTGTACCGACCAGGTATGTGTCTATTACTGATACGTCTCTCTTTCTATCTCTCTTTAGAGTGTGTTTCTCCTCACATAATCTCTTAACCTCGTAGGTTTCTCTTCATCTTGCTGGGTCCTCAAGGCAAAACCAAGTCCTACAATGAGATCGGCAGAGCTATCGCTACACTCATGGTGGATGATGTAAGTGACCATATCACCCTGATAGGCTGCACTCATTGACATTGTTTACACCTGGCATTAACATGTGTCTCAGGTGATCTGATCACAAGTGGAAAGTGCTGAATACAGACGTGAATAACCAACTAGGACGCATTGTGATCCGATCAGTCAACCTACTATGAGGAAGTAGTCTGGGATGAATTTGACTGCATATCTTTTGTAAAGTAAAGGACGTAACAGGATAATATGTCATCAAGGCAGGATGTGGTGATTGTTTTAGTAAAAGCATGCTAGTGATCAAAAAAATAGAGAACAGCAGTACTCTTAGCAAAAAGTCGTTTATTCAAGTGTAGTACGGGTATACTTACTTACTAAAGCTTATACTTGTACTTTAGTATACTTTTTACTTCTTTCGGCCACAAAGTACTAATACTTAGTATATCTTGATCCAAGTACAGAATAAGGTCAAGTCATTGACTCGTGCTTACATTTAATTTAGCAGAATAAAAATGTTTTTCACTACACACATTTGCTTTGAGGTATTACCCCTGTTATAAACTTATATGTTCAAGATCATAGAGTATATAACTAGTACAATGGCGGTATATAGAAGAGTGTACTTGTGGTATACTTTAAGTATACTTCAATAAACTAAAATGTGGACTAGAAGTATATACCTAGTACACTAGTAGTATATAGATGAGTGTACTTGTTGTATACTTGAAAGTGTACTTGTGTAAACTTAAATGACCTTATAAAGTAAACTTAAAGTATACTTTTATAAACTTAAAAATGTTTCAATTTAGTCCAAAGAGGTATTAAATTAGTATACTTTCTAGTACACTACAAGTACATGGTCCGTAGTATACTTGCTATACTTACACTGAAGCATACTTAATAAAATGAACTTCAAGTATACTACTTTTTTGCTAAGGGTAATCAGTTAACCTTTGGATGCTGTCTGAAAAAGTGAGTATAGACTTTGGTTCAGCATGTTAGATGGGCTACATTTACTTTTAGTTGTTAAAGGAAATTACACCTCAAATCTATGTTTTAAGTATCAATTACTTAATGTCTGACGGTGTCAAGTGTAGCTACATCTGGATAGAAACATGGCTGCTGTGCTTCTACGTAATTGAGAAGACAATCTCTTGCTTATTAAATGTTCACAGTTTTTCCTTAATTGTCTTTAATTTAAGTAATATTGTGTTTTTTAGCTCTGCGCTGGGCTTCAATGTTTCATGTCTACTCGCATTTGATCGCATATGTTTTGTTGAGTAAAGAACGTAACAGGACAATATGTCATCAATGCAGGATGTGGAGGTTGTTTTAATAAAAGCATGCAAGTGATTGAACAAATAGAGAAAAGCACGAAGTCCATTTATGATCAGATCACCTGAGATGTTAACGCCAGGTGTCAACATGTCCAAACATATCCAATGTGTTGATTCTATGTCTTTATTTCCCGCCAGCTGTTCAGTGATGTTGCGTATAAAGCCAGGGACCGTGACGACCTGATTGCAGGTGTTGATGAGTTTCTGGACGAGGTGATCGTCCTCCCTCCAGGGGAATGGGACCCCAAAATACGCATCGAACCTCCGAAGAAGGTTCCATCAGCAGAAATGAGGCACGAACATTGAACCACACCACATGTCTCCAACCTTCAAGTTAGACTTGTCCTTCGCTTGAGGCCTTATTCTGTTTGTGTACTATGTTTTATTCTGTCCATGTTTTACTTCAGGAAGTCAGTGCTGAACCTGAACGAGCTGGGACAGATGAACGGCTCGGCCGGCGGGGCAGCTGGTGGAGAAGATGAGGAGCTTCCGGCTCCACATGAGGTTGGAGAAGAGCTGAAATTCACTGGAAGGTATGAGAGGACTGGAGAGGAACATATCCTTAACCCCGAGGAATTATGTCCATGTTAGATGATTTTGCACCCCAAATTTTACAATATAACATTCGGTGTCAGTGCAAGATGTGTCCTTTATTCAGCACACAATAATCAGTAGTGACTCAGTCTAACAGTTGTCTGTCAGTCATGATGTTCTCTACCTTCTCTTGATAGATTTTGTGGTGGATTATGGCTGGACATCAAAAGGAAGATGCCATTTTATTGTAGTGATCTCTACGATGGCTTCCATATCCAGACCATCTCTGCTGTGCTCTTCATCTACCTGGGCTGCATCACCAACGCCATCACCTTTGGAGGACTGCTGGGCGATGCTACCGACAATTACCAGGTGACGGAAAGAATAACTTTAACCCTCCTGTCTTCCTCCCTGGTCAAATTGAACCCATCTCTTTTGACTGTTCCTTCTTTCCTTCCTTCCTCCCTCTTTCTTTAATTTTTCCTTCGTTCTTCCCCTCCTTCCCTCTTTCCCTCTTACCTTCCTTCCCTTCCTTCCCTCCCTCCTCCTTCCATACTTCTTTCCTCACTTCCTTCCTTCCTTCCTTCTCTCCTTCCTTCCTTCCTCTTTTCCTACCTCCCTCCTTCCTTACTCCTTTCCTTCCTTCCTTCCTTCCTTCCTTCCTTCCTTCCTTCCTTCCTTCCTTCCTTCCTCATGTCCTTCCTTGACCTGAGGACAACAGGAGGGTTAATACCACCAACATGCATGGTGTTTCTGACCTAAATAACAACATATGGCCTGGTTAAAGCATGTTCTGACTCCCCTTAAAGCCTGTAACTAAAGAGCTTCAAAAAGGAGCAAGAAAAACCTCGGGTCCAAAGGATTAAGAACAAGCATTGCTGAAAGTACAATGAGCCAGTAAAGAGAAACCCTCCAACCAGTCTTACATTTGACAAAACGTCTCTTTATGCCTCTCTGACTGGCCTATCTCCTTCTCTCAGGGTGTGATGGAGAGCTTCCTTGGCACGGCTTTAGCAGGGACTGTCTTTTGTGTGTTGGGCGGCCAACCTCTCATCATCCTCAGCTCTACTGGACCCATCCTTATCTTTGAGAAACTGCTTTTTGAATTCAGCAAGTAAGAAAAAAAAAACACACACAGCACAAATGTCCAGGACACATAATAACAGGTAAAAAAGAAGATAGATGACTCTCTTCTCTGTCCTCACAGGAATAATGGTATAGACTACATGGAGTTGCGTCTGTGGATTGGCATTCACTCGTGTATACAGTGTTTACTGCTGGTGGTGACGGACGCCAGCTACATCATCCAGTACATGACGCGCTTCACTGAGGAGGGATTCTCCAGCCTCATCTCCTTCATATTCATCTCTGACGCCATTAAGAAGATGGTGGGTAACAAAGGGTCATGTGACATTGACGATCACCAAATTGTTTGACAATACATGAACTCAGACAAGCAGCACAATAACTTAACCCTCACATACTGTTCATAATCTGACTCATAATTAAGTCTCTACACACTATTTCTCATTCATCAGTCATTAATAAGTGTTTAATTAATTCTGTTGTCCTCGAGTCAAGGAAGGAAGGGAGGAGGAAGAGAAGGAAAGGAGGGAGGGAGGGAAGAAGGAAGGAAGGCAAGGAGGGAGGAAGGAAGGGAGGAAAGGAAAGAAGTAAGGGAGGAAGGAAAGGAAGGAATGAAGGATGGAGGAAAGAAGGAAGGAAAGAAGGAAGGAGGGAAGGAGGGAGAAAGGAAAAGAGGAAGGAAGGAAAGAAGGAAGGGAGGAAGGAAAGGAAGGAGGGAAGGCAAGAAGGAGGGAAGGAAAGAAGTAGGGAGGGATGAAGGAAGGACAGAAGGAAGGAAGAAAGGGGGATGGAGGAAGGAAATAAGGAAGGGAGGAAAGAGAGAGTGTATTCTATTCATTTATCACTATTTTATGATCCAAAAGAACATTTTATAGATTATAAAGACTCCAACAACATGTTTGAATGCCGATTTTTGAATTTTAGGTCCAATTTGGACATCTGCATAATACAAAAATTTAAAAAATGATTTTATTTCTTCATTTTCGTATAATCGGGGACACATTAGGAAAAGTCCTCCAATAAGAAATGTGTATATGGTGTTTTTACAACTCTCAAATGTAAAAAAATAGGTCAACTCTTACCCCTGAACAGTATGTAAGGGTTTAGATTCAATATAAAGTTTGTTAATACTGTTCATATTCAAGCATTTCACAATATCACCTCACAATTAGTCTCTATACATAATTTCTGAAACCACAAATCATTCATGTCATTCAAGTCATCGGTCTTTAATAAATTGATGATTAATCCTAATTGAAGCTTTCAGAGAGCAGAGAGAGTGTAGTCTTTAGTTTTTATGCTTTTTGTCAATTGAGAAAAAAAATCTACTATTTAGTTTAGTTTAGTTTAGTTTAGTTTAGTTTAGTTTAGTTTAGTTTACACAAGTTAAAATGTACACACATAATATCCAGTGCGGGGAGAAGCAGAAAACCCAAATGGGATTATTTAAAGCTTCCACCTTAACCTTCGTGTTGTCCTCCCAGGTCAAATTGACCCTGTCTGTTTAGACTGTTCCTTCTTTCCTCCCTTCCTTCCTTCCTTCCTTCCTTCCTTCCTTCCTTCCTTCCTTCCTTCCTTCCTTCCTTCCTTCTTTCCTTCCTTCCTTCCTTTCTTCCTTCCTTCCTTCCTTCCTTCCATCTTTCATTCCTTCCTCCCTTCCTCTTTTCCTTTCTCCCTCCCTCCCTCCCTCCCTCCCTCCCTCCCTCCTACTTTCCTTCATTCCTTCTTTCCTCCGTTCTTCCTTTCTTCCTTCCTTCCTTTCCTTCCTCCCTTCCTTATTTCCTCCCTGCCTCCTTCTCTTTCTTTCCTTCCCCCACTTACCTTCCTTCTTTCCTTCCTTCCTTCCTTCCTTCCTTCCTTCCTTCCTTTCCTTCCTCCTAACTTCCTTCCGTCCTTCCTTCCTTTCCTTCCTCCCTTCCTTATTTCCTCCCTCCCTCCTTCTCTTTCTTTCCTTCCCCCACTTACCTTCCTTCCTTCCTTCCTTCCTTCCTTCCTTCCTTTCCTTCCTCCTAACTTCCTTCCTTCCTTCCTTTCCTTTCTCCCCTTCCTTATTTCCTCCCTCCCTCCTTCTCTCTTTCTTTCCTCCCCTTATCTACCTTCCTTCTTTCCATCCTTCCCTCCTTTCCTTCCTTCTTCCTCCCTTCCCTCCTTCCTACCTTCCTTCCTTCCTTCCTTCTTTCCTCCATCCTTGCTTCCTTCTTCCTCCCTTCCTTCCTTGACTTGAGGACAACAGGAGAGTTAAACAATGTTAAAATTACACATTACAGAAAATAATAAGACTACATAGAACAAAATAATAATAACAAACATTATATAAACACTATATAATGGCCCAACGTTATATAACACTGGAGAACATAATGCTATCAATGAATGATGAATAAACTGCATTTTTGAATGGTGGTTTTTGGATTTTGGGATAAATATGAGTCAAATACTCATGTCATATCATATGTGCATTCATAGAACATTTAAATATTTCCATTTTTGTATAATTTTTTGAGAATTTGTATAAGGATAAGTCATCAAATTTCTGTCTAAAAGTAAAGTTTTTAAGGCGTTTTTTCTTTTTCTCCAAATGTAAAAATGGGTCAAATTACAGTAGTTAAAGGAAGAAGATGTTTTATTTTCTTATAGGTTGGATCTTTTAAGTATTACCCAATCAACCGTGGCTTCAAGCCTGATTACATCACGTCCTACAGGTGTGAATGCCTCGCTCCAGACCAGGGTGAGTCTTCAAACTCTGTTTCTGATTTCTGGGTGTTTGTGGAAATGTGTGATCATATTAAATTGCATCACATTAGTGAGATGAAAGTCTTTATTCTTCTAAAACTGATACAAATAGCCACTTGAATTACTCCTTTCCTTTCCTTCCTTCCTTCCTTCCTTCCTTCCTTCTCTCCTTACTTCCTTCCTCTTTTCCTCCCTCCCTCCCTGCTTACTCCTTTCCCTTCCTTCCTCATTCCTTCCTTCCTTCCTTCCTTCCTTCCTTCCTTCCTTCCTCCTGTCCCTCCTTCCACCTTTCCTTCCTTCCTTCCTACCTTCCTTCCTTCCTCATTTCCTTCCTTCCTTCCTTCCTTCCTTCCTTCCTTCCTCCTGTCCTTCCTTGACCTGACGACAACAGGAGGGTTAATTATGTAAGCAATAAAATCATTTATTAAAACACAGCTGAGGTTGACTTCATGTTCATATAAATGTAATGAGTTCACTCTGAAGATATTTCATATTTGTGTGATTAGATGAAAATATTTGATCTTTACTTTGTGATTTATATTCTGTTTCTGCCTCATTTTTGGATGCTGTCTGAAAAAGTGAGTATACGTCTGTAGACCTTGATAGAGCATGTTATATATGTGTTATATTGGTCAGTTAAAAATAAGGGTTATAAGATGAGCGATTCAAAATGTTAAAAAATAGTTTTAAAAGCAGCATCAGGTTTTTTAAAATATACATTTAGTATTTTTGTGTTTGTGAATGTGTGCAAGTTATTCATACGTTTATTTTCACATTTTAAACCCCTTTAAATTTGACTAAACCACATGGACACAAAAACACCTCATTGACCCATATAGAGACGGTTGTTAAAGGTTGTTACTTTCAGTTATTCAAAGTAAAACTGCACCTCAAACCAATGCTTTAAGTATTTAACACTCATTGTCTGAGGGGGTCAAGTGTAGCTCTAAAAAGTTAGACATTTGTATGAGTACTTTTAGTAGTTCTGCTACATCTGGTTAGACACGTGGCTGCTGTTCATCAAAGTAATTGAGAATAAATGACAATCCCTTGCTTATGAAATGTTCTCAGTTTTTCAGTCATGTTACCCATTATTTATTCAGTTGTTTTTTTTTGGTCCTCAGCATCTGCGCTGGGCTTGAATGTTTCAGCTCCACTCTCAGATGATAACATGACTCTGATGGTAAGTGAAAGACGATAAAAGGAGCTTCAGATTAGCATCACTTATTATGAATTATTGTTATTCCCCTTTATGAAGATAACTAGAGTAAATGAAGAGTTCCAGATAACAGTAATTGCAGAAAGTATAGAAGATTATGGCTCCTATTTTTCTGTTGTTCTGTATTTTTTTCTTCTGTTATCGCTTGTCTTTTCTCTTTTTTTCGGTTGTGCTTCTTTTCCACGTCTTTACCCACTTTACCTTTTGTTCTCGCTCTTCGACTCCATGCCTATACCACCTTCACCAACTCCCCCCCATCCCTGCTTTCCTCCTCCTCTTCTCCTTCTTCCTCCTCCTCCTTTTGTCTCTGTCTGTGCAGTTTAACATGACAGACCTGGACTGGAGTCAGCTGAGTAAGAAAGAGTGTGTGAAGTATGGCGGCACGCTGATGGGGAAATCCTGTAAGTATGTTCCCGACTTGGCCCTCATGTCCTTCATCCTCTTCTTCGGCACCTACTCCATGACCGTCTCTCTCAAGAAGTTCAAGTTCAGCCGCTACTTCCCAACAACGGTAAGAGTTAAGAGATTTAAGAGCTGTTGGCGCATGTTGGCTTCAAGGCTCTCCCACCTAGCAAATGCATGTGAAATGCTTCAATCCAGATGTTGGTGATTGTGCTCTTTTAACCCTCCTGTTGTCCTCCCGGGTCAAACTGACCCCATCTCTTTTGACTGTTCCTTCTTTCCTTCCTTCCTTCTTTCCTTCCTTCCTCCCTCTTTCTTTAATTTTTCCTTCGTTCTTCCCCTCCTTCCCTCTTTCTCTGCTCCCTCTTCCTTCCATACTTCTTTCCTCACTTCCTTCCTTCCTTCCTTCCTTCCTTCCTTCCTTCCTTCCTTCCTTCCTTCTTTCCTTCCTTCCTTCCTTCCTTCCTTCCTTCCTTCCTTCCTTCCTTCCTACCTTGCTTACTCCCTTCCTTCTCTCCTTTCTTCCTTCCTTTTTTCCTCCTTCCCTCCCTCCTTTCTCCTTTCCTTGCCTTCCTTCCTTCCTTCCTCCCTCCCTCCGTCCTTCCTTCCTTCCTTCCTCCTGTCCCTCCTTCCCCCTTTCCTTCCTCCGTTCCTTCTTTCCTCCCTTCCTTCCTTCCTTCCTTCTTTCCTCATTTCCTTCCTCCCTTCCTTCTCTCCTTACTTCCTTCCTCTTTTCCTCCCTCCCTCCCTCCTTACTCCTTTCCTTCCTCATTCCTTCCTTCTTTCTTTCCTCCCTTCCTCATTCCTTCCTCATTCCTTCCTTCCTTCCTTCCTTCCTTCCTTCCTTCCTTCCTTCCTTCCTTCCTTCCTTCCTTCCTCCTGTCCTTGACCTGATGACAACAGGAGGGTTAATGGGATTTGCTGAGAAATACTGAATACCCCCCTTACTCATTTTTTTAAAACCACAGAATATGTGCATGAAATGAAAGCTTCATCTTGTTCCCTCCTCTTGACCCAAACCTCTACCTTAAAAAACCTCCGTTACCCTTACCTGAATGTCCTCTCCCATGTTCTCTCCTCCTCCTCCTCTGCCTCCTCTCCCTGTTTGCGCTCCCAGATCCGAAAATTCATCAGCGACTTTTCCATCATCATTTCCATCCTGCTCTTCTGTGGGTTGGACCTCCTGCTGGAGCTAGAGACCCCCAAACTGCACGTTCCCACTGAGATCAAGGTCCACGTCTTCCCTCAGTACCTCCTTTCATCTTTCCCCGACTTCTTATGTCACTGCTCAGATGCATTTCTCTCCTCTAGGATGTCGTTTTTAGTCACTTTTAACCAGAAATTAGATTTTTTTGTGTGTGTGTGTGTGATTTATTAATAACGTAATAATTATGTTACAGAGTCTCTCTTCTTTTTGTCATGTCATCCTCCTTCCTTCCTCCTGTACGTTTATGTCTCTCTCTTTCTCTGTCGTACTACACGTCTCTTCTTCTTCTTTTCTGTGTGTGTAGCTGAGGAAGCTAATCAGTGATTTTGCCATCTTCATGTCAATCATGTCCTTTGTGGGTCTGGATATGTTGGTCGGGTTAGACACACCCAAACTAATCGTTCCAACTGAGCTCAAGGTATTTGATTTCTCACTAAATCATGTGTGTGTTTATACCATGAATACGCTCGCATATATCATACGACTCCCCTTCTGCATGTTTATGTGTTTGTTTGTGTGTTTATTTTAGCAGTGGTGGAAAATAAGTAAGTACATTTACTCCAGAACTGCACTTAACCCTCCTTTTGTCCTCAGGTCAAGGAAGAAAGGAAGGAAAGAAGGGTGGAAGGGAGGAAAGAAGGAAGGAAGGAATGAGGAAGGAAAGGAGTAAGGAGGGAGGGAGGGAGGGAGGGAGGAAAAGGGGAAGGAAGTAAGGAGAGAAGGAAGGGAGGAAGGAAAGGAGGAAGGAAGTAAGGAGAGAAGGAAGGGAGGAAGGAAAGGAGGAAGGGAGGAAGGAAGGAAGGAAGGAAGGAAGGAAGGAAGGAAGGAAGGAAGGAAGGAAGGATGGAAGGAAGTGAGGAAGGAAAGGTGGAAAGAGGGACAGGAGGAAGGAAGGAAGGAAGGAAGGAAAGGAAAGGAGTTAGGAGGGAGGGAGGAAAGGAGGAAGGAAGTAAGGAGAGAAGGAAGGGAGGAAGGAAAGGAGGAAGGGAGGAAGGAAGGAAGGAAGGAAGGAAGGAAGTGAGGAAAGAAGTATAGAAGGAGGAGGGAGCAAAGAAAGAGGGAAGGAGGGGAAGAACGAAGGAAAAATTAAAAAAAAAGAGGGAGGAAGGAAGGAAAGAAGGAAGGAAGGAAGGAAGGAAAGAAGGAACAGTCAAAAGAGACGGGTCATTTTGACCCGGGAGGACAACAGGAGGGTTAAATAAATAATCTAAATATTTCTTCCACCACTGCATAAGTAGTTAGTATGTTTAGATGTTTTCGTGCTGCCATTATCAGTGTGTAAGTTGGATGTAAGCTGTTGACCTGTTCTGTGTATTTAAACATGATTATAATGTGTGTATGTATGATGCAGCCCACTCGTTCTGACCGTGGCTGGATAATTATGCCGTTTGGTAAGAACCCCTGGTGGTGGTACGTGGCCAGCTTTGTTCCCGCTCTGCTGGTCACCATCCTCATCTTCATGGACCAGCAGATCAGCGCCGTCATCGTCAACCGCAAGGAAAACAAGCTGAAGGTCTGAAAAACGGCCATTTCTTCAATAGATGAAGTTTAGTTAACCCTCTTGTTGTCCTCAGGTCAAGGAAGGACAGGAGGAAGGAAGGAAGGAAGGAAGGGAGGGAGTAAAGAAGGAAGGAAGGAATGAGGAAGGAAAGGAGTAAGGAGGGAGGGAGGGAGGGAGGAAAAGAGGAAGGACGTAAGGAGAGAAGGAAGGGAGGAAGGAAATGATGAAGGAAGGAAGGAAGTGAGGAAAGAAGGAAGGGAGGAAGGAAAGGTGAAAGGAGGGACAGGAGGAAGGAAGGATGGAAGGAAGGCAGGAAGGAAGGAAGGAAGGAAGGAAAGGAAAGTAAAGGAGTAAGGAGGGAGGGAGGAAGGAAAAGAGGAAAGAAGTAAGGAGAGAAGGAAGGGAGGAAGGAAAGGAGGAAGGAAGGAAGTGAGGAAAGAAGTATGGAAGGAGGAAGGAGGAAAGAAAGAGGGAAGAATGGGAAGAACGAAGGAAAAATTAAAGAAAGAGGGAGGAAGGAAGGAAAGAAGGAAGGAAGGAAAGAAGGAACAGTCAAAAGAGATGGGGTCAATTTGACCCAGGAGGACAACAGGAGGGTTAACTTTACTCTAACTGACTATAGAAACAAGATACGTTTGTAAGATATATTTGATGTAGACCTCAAATACCAGCCAATAGTTGGTCAAAAAGAAACACAAGATTTTAGATAATTTCCTCAAATCCTTCAGCTGTGAATGTTTTGTCACCTGCTGTAATTTTGACACAATTGCAGAAAGGTTGCGGCTACCACTTGGACCTGTTCTGGGTGGGAGTCCTGATGGCTGTGTGCTCCTTCATGGGTTTACCCTGGTACGTAGCAGCTACCGTCATCTCCATCGCCCACATCGACTCTCTGAAGATGGAGAGTGAATCCAGCGCTCCCGGAGAGCAGCCCCAGTTCCTTGGAGTCAGGTAAGAGTGTCCTGACACTGTGTATATATATATGTGTGTGTGTGTGTGTGTGTGGATATTTTACACTGTATGCATTCATAATATATTGTGTGATTCTTCATATTTAGGGAGCAGAGGTTGACGGGCATTTTGGTGTTCGTTCTGACCGGACTCTCAGTCTTCCTCGCTCCTGTTCTCCAGGTTAGTTAGCAGATGAGCAGTGAATGTTGCTGTAATCTCTGCAGTCTAAAAATGTTCAGTCCTCTGTCCTACCTTCATCACAGAGATGTCTGAACTAGTCCCAACCCTCATTTCACCAATGGGCTTTCTTCTTTTATCAAGACATGATGTTTAACCTGCAATCCCTTAGCAAAAAGTCGTTTATTCAAGTGTATTATGAGTATACTTATTTTATACTAAAACTGAGGCAGTATACTTGAAGTTTACTTTTTATATACTATATTTTATATACTTAAGAATAGTATAGTGAAGTATACTTGGCTTATACTGAAAAGTATAAAGAAAAGTCTAAGACTAAGTACATTAATACTAAAACTTACACTTATACTTTATTACTAAAGCTTATAAATGTGCTTGTACTTTAGTATACTTTTTACTTCTTTCGGCCACAAAGTACTAATACTTAGTATATCATGATCCAAGTACAGAATAAGGTCAAGTCATTGACTCGTGCTTACATTTAATTTAGCAGAATAAAAATGTTTTTCACTACACACATTAGCTTTGAGGTATTACCCCTGTTATAAAACTTATATGTTCAAGATCATATAGTATATAACTAGTGCAATGGCAGTATATAGAAGAGTGTACTTGTGCTATACTTTTAGTATACTTCAATAAACTAAAATGTGGACTAGAAGTATATACCTAGTACACTAGTAGTATATAGATGAGTGTACTTGTTGTATACTTGAAAGTATACTTTTGTAAACTTAAAATGACCTTATAAAGTAAACTTAAAGTATACTTTAATAAACTTAGAAATGTTCCAATTTAGTCCGAAGAGGTATTAAATTAGTATACTTTCTAGTACACTACAAGTACATGGTCCGTAGTATACTTGCTATTAGGGATGTCCCGATATTATCGCCCGTCCGATATTATCGGCTGATATTCACTTAAAAATGTAAAATCGGGAAATATCGGTATCGGGTTTTTTATAACCAATATTTGTTCTGTAGGCTTCAGCATTTCCAAGCCTGCATGAACGCAGCATGGGACGTTTACCGGCGCGCGCTTGATGACGTATAACAACAACAACGAGCTAGACTCGTGGGTTGCTAACCGTGGCTAACAAGTTAATAGCGTCCACCGCCATGTACACGAACACACAAACAGAAACGAGGTTTACCTCCTCGTTGTCATTTTCTCTGTTATGCTTTCGGCGAGTCGCCCCTGTGACGTCACCGTCAGAGTCCGGTGGGTCTCTGCTATGGAAACACAACAGCTGAGAGGACCGAGTGACGAGGACGTTCCTATAAAAAAGGTCCCGCCTCCAGAAACTGCAAAGCAGCATAATAAATATGGCAGTGCCATATTGGCACTTTTTTCCATAACTTCAGTTGAAGTTGTTCTCTTATTTTGCACAGACAGTGTTTACATTTGGAAAGCCATGTTGCATTTATGTATGCATCCAGTGGGTCCTCACAATAAAATTAGGCATAATGTGTTAATTCAACAGTAGGAGATATGTTATGTTGTTAACTAATAGTTTTGGTTTAAAAAGCCTGCAAATATCGGTATCGGGTGATATCGGTATCGGAAATTAAGAGTTGGGGAATATCGGAATATCAGATATCGGCAGAAAAGTCAATTTTGAGCATCCATACTTGCTATACTTATATTTACACTCAAGCATACTTAATAAAATGCACTTCAAGTATACTACTTTTTGCTAAGGGATAATCTGTAGATTAAAGGGGAAATGGTGTTTGTTAAACACAGCAAAAAACTAAAATATTAAATAAAAAATGATATTAAACAACAACAACAACAAAAAGTACCATCCTTATCTAAATGTACAGAGTGAAAAACACAACAAGTTATTTTGTGTTATTTCAGGTGTCAGTGGGATATAAAGACACATTATCATAATAACACAGTCAAAAGTTCAACATATTAATACACTTTTAACATTTTGAAATGCCAGATCTGAGGAAATATTGCTATATAATGCCATTTGTCTCTCCATCAGTTTATTTTACTTTACACTTCTTTATTTACACCTGTAAAGTTTCAGTTACATCTTTTTAACAGCTGTTTGTTTCCTGCAGTACATCCCGATGCCGGTCCTCTATGGAGTGTTCCTCTACATGGGAGTCGCCTCACTAAGCGGCATCCAGGTAGATTAAAGATGGCTGTCAGATTTTATGGTGAAAATGTTGCTACCACTTTACAATAAGGCTCCCCTTATAAAGGCTTTGTGAATGGTTTATAATTGGCTTGTTTGTTAGATTGTGAACCTATTTGTAACCCTCCTGTCGTCCTCCCGGGTCAAATTGACCCCATCTCTTTTGACTGTTCCTTCTTTCCTTCCTTCCTCTTTTCCTCCCTCCCTCCCTCCCTCCTTACTCCTTTCCTTCCTTCCTTCCTTCCTTCCTTCCTTCCTTCCTTCCTTCCTTCCTTCCTTCCTTCCTTCCTCCCTTCCTTCCTTTCTTCCTTCCTTTCTTTCTTCCTTCTTTCCTCCCTTCCTTCCTTCCTTCCTCCTGTCCCTCCTTCCACCTTTCCTTCCTCCCTTCCTTCTTTCCTCACTAACTTCCTTCCTTCCTTCCTTCCTTCCTCATTTCCTTCCTCCCTTCCTTTCTTACTCCTTTCCTTCCTCGTTCCTTCCTTCCATCTTTCCTCACTTACTTCCTTCCTTCCTTCCCTCCTTCCTAATTTCCTTCCTCCCTTCCTTCTCTCCTTACTTCCTTCCTCTTTTCCTCCCTCCCTCCCTCCTTACTCCTTTCCTTCCTCATTCTTTCCTTCCTTCTTTCCTCCCTTCCTTCCGTCCTTCCTTCCTCCCTTCCTCCTGTACTTCCTTGACCTGAGGACAACAGGAGGGCTAATCATGATCCCATATTTATCTGCATTGCTAAATCTCAGATTGGATTCTTAGTATAATCGTACAATCACTTTAAACATTTGAGACCTCTTCTGTATTTTCTGTCTCAGTTCTGGGAGCGTATCAAGCTGTGTCTGATGCCGGCCAAACACCAGCCAGACTTCTCCTTCCTGCGTCACGTTCCTCTGAGGCGCGTCCATCTTTTCACGCTGGTCCAGATCCTCTGCCTGGCTGTCCTCTGGATCCTGAAGTCAACCTTCCTGGCCATCATCTTCCCAGTAATGGTGAGTGTGTCTGCGACCGGGTGTGACTGAATATCTTATCTTTGTTTTTCTATTTGCGGTATTTATCAATGCTTCAGACATTAATCTAAGGGTTGTTTTTTTTAACCCTCCTGTTGTCTTCGAGTTAAGGAAGGAAGGGAGGAAGAAAGGAGGAAGGAAGGGAAGAAGAAGGAAGGAAGAAGGAAAGAAGGGAGGGAGGAAGGGAGGAAGAAGGAAGGAAAGGAGTAAGGAAGGGAAGGAAGGGAGGAAGAAGGAAGGAAGGAAGAAGGAAAGAAGGGAGGGAGGAAGTGAGGAAGAAGGAAGGAAAGGAGTAAGGAAGGGAAGGAGGAAGGGAGGAGGGAGGGAAGGAAGGAAGGGAGGAAAGGAAGGAAGGAAGGACGGACGGAGGAAAGAAAGAAGGAAGGTAGGAGGGAGGGAGGAAAAAAGGAAGGAGGGAGGGAGAAGGGAAAAGAGGAAAGGAGGAAGGAAGGAAAGAAGGACAGAGGAAAGAAGGAAGGGAGGGGGAGGAAAGAAAGAGAGAAGGAGGGAGGAAAGATGGAATGGAGGAAGGAAAGGAAGGAAGGAAGGAGGGAGGAAGGGAGGAAGGGAGGAAAGGAAGGAAAGAAGGAGGGAGGGAGGAAGGAAGGAGGGAAGGAAAGAAGGAGGGAGAGAGGAAGGAAGGACAGAAGGAAGGAATGAGGATCCTCATAGTTACATGATATTAAATATGAGGACCAGCTCGGTTTAGACATACAGTCAGCTGTTTAGGGGGGAAATGGTAGCCTGTAAAATCACATTCATTGCATTTGGGTAGTATTAACCCTTACATACTGTTCATATTCTGACTTATAATAACATCAATTCACATTAATACATTTTTGATTCATCCTTCTGTAAATGGGAAAAAACCCATTTACAATCACTATTTTATGATCAGGAAAAACATTGTATAGAATATGAAGAATACAACATATTTTAATGCTGATTCTTGAACCTTTTTTAATAAACATTGGTTAAATTTGTACATTTGCATATATAAAAATGTGTATCAGCTGCACAAATATTTAAAAAAGATGCATTTTATTTCCATTTTTGTATATTTAGGGTCACATTAGGAAAGTCTGCCTTTGGCAGTTTTTTGCTACGGATGTATAACATGCTGTATGTCCATGTTAAATGGTTTAGTTGACGCTATGGAGCCTTGAGAGCACACTTTGACTTCACTTTCACTTGATCTTTGACTGTGTTTGCTGGTACATGCTTATTAGTCTTGCTGTGCTTACTATGCTTGTGTACTATATTTTTATTGTGTACTTAAAGAAGAAAATCTTCAGTTAAAGATTAAAACGTCTGCCTTGACCGGTTGGAGTTGCAATTTGAAAAACACAAATTTCAAAAGGCATTTTTTATTTTTTGTCATGGTGAGGGGCATAATGACTTGTTTAAGACTCGAAACACAATGTTTTGGCTTGGACTTGACTTGGGCCTTTATAGCAGGACTTTCAGGAGCATGATGGTGACTTGATGAACTTCATGCAGACTGTTGATATGGACTGTGCACATTTCCAGCACCTTGACTTTAGGTTTTAATAAAATAATCTTTGTATAATACACTATTTTCTGTTCTGAAGGCAAACAAGAACCTTTCTCACAGCTTCTTATAACTCCTATTTGTCGAGGGTTAACTTCTTTTCCACTGTTTCCAGATTTTGGGTCTGATGGTTGTCCGGAAACTGCTTGATCTGATGTTCTCACAACACGACCTGGCCTGGCTGGATGACATCCTGCCAGACAAAGACAAGAAGAAGAAGGAGGATGAAAAGAGGAAGAAGAAAGAGAAGAGGGTGGTCGAGCCAGAGAGCGACGAGGAGGTGAGGAGGGAAATGTCTTTAAACGAGTAATTAAATGCACACGCAGATACTACTGGGGGGGGGTTTACTGTCTATTTAAACGTGTGTCGCTCCATCTGTCGTGGTTGTGTCGCTCCTGGGTTTGTTTTCGCTGACTAATATTGTGTGTTTCTTCCTCTCTGTCCCACAGTGCTGCTGAAAAGGCACTGTATAACACTTACTACAGTCTTTTTGTGTGTCCGTGCTCCTTTTTAGTGTATCTGTCAACCTCTCCCACTGTGCTCCAACACTTTAGAAACACTCTGACAGCATCTGTGTGCTCACTTACTTTATATATCCTCACTGGCAGTGTTTCTACTGATGATTGTGGTAGAAGGATGAAGCTGGGTTGAATCTATATTTTCTGTCAACCAATCCCAAGAGAATACCAAAACCAACTATAGGTGTGTTTCTATCAACCTGTTTTTATTCATATTTCCAATTTGTGCTTAAAAATACTTGAGCGGAAATGCCTGAAAATTCGTACAAATATCGACATATTTCAAAAAAGGTTTTAAGATTGGGTGAGGTGTAAAAATAAGTAAGGAAAGGAGGGAGGAAGGGAGGAAGGAAGGAAGGAAAGAAGGACAGAGGAAAGAAGGAAGGGAGGAAGGTAGGGGGATGGAGGAAGGAAAGAAGGAATGGAGGAAAGAGAGAGGAAGGAAAGGAATGGAGGAAAGAGAGAGGAAGGAAAGAGAGAGAGAAGGGGGAGGAAGGACAGGCGGAAGGAAGGAAGGAGGAAGGGAGGAAGGTAGGGGGATGGAGGAAGGAAAGAAAGAAGGGAAGAAAGAGAAAAGGAGGGAGGAAGGACAGACGGTTGAAGGAAGGGAGGAAAGGAAGGAAAGAAGGGAGGAAAGAAAGAACTGTCAAAACAGACGGGGTCAATTTGACCCGGGAGGACGACACGAATGTTAAATGGTCAATAAACTCCATTTACATTGGCTTTGTAGTCTTCTGACCACTCAAAGCACTTTTTTTACACTACAAGTCACATTAATTAGGTAGTAATTTCGGCACCTTAGGACACTTCAATATGTAGAGTGGAGAAATCGGGAATGAAACCGCTGATCTTTGAGTTGATGACCTGCTTTACAAAATTAGCCCCACCAGATGTTTATATTGATGAACCAACTCCTAAGATCTGTGAAATTGCAGTGAATTTATATTTTGTACATTTGTTTTTTTTTAAATACACTAAATTTGGATGCAATCTTGGTTAATTTGTTTGTCCATCTCTCAATACTTTCAATTTAATATTATTTTTTGACACATAAGCATCAATGACAGTTGGTCAGTCCACCACTTTAGTCCAGCCTGAAATATATCACCAACTATTTGATGGATTAAGATGAAATTGTATTCAGTCGTTCTTGTTCTCCAGAAGAAGAATCCTACTAACTTTGGAGATCTTCTGACTTTCCCTCTAGTGCCACCATGACGTTAATCTCAATAACTGTTGGATGATTTGCTGTGAAATGTGATTCAGACATCCATGTGCCTTAACCCTCCTGCTGTCTTCAGGTCAAGGAAGGACAGGAGGAAGGAAGGAAGGAAGGAAGGAAGGAAGGAATAAAGAAAGAAAGAAAGAAAGAAAGAAAGAAGAAAGAAAGAAAGAAAGAAAGAAGGAAGGAAGGAAGGGAAGGAGGAAAGAAGGAAGGAAGGAAGGAATGAGGAAGGAAAG